>NC_069124.1:46511142-46566142 GCF_026914265.1 Mya arenaria | reverse complement strand
CCTCAGTTAAACAAACTAAAGTAAAAGTATATTTTTTCTCTGGAACTCTTTTGTGCGTAGTGAAAATAAATGCGTATAGATATGTGATTATACGTGGTTGTCATGGATATGCGCATTCAGATTATGTTAATAGTCAAATCGTTCTTTAAATAGTTCTGAGGAGAGTGCAGCATTATATCTTGAACGGAGCGTGTGAAAAAATATGGTACCATTTGAAGCGAGAAATGATTAATTAGGATTCTAAATATTGCCACAAGACTAGGTTTCCATGATGCTAAAGACGAAGGTCTTTAACAAGGGAGGTAATTTTGTGATGACAATAAAAAAGGTGATCCATACGGGTAGTTGTTTTATCTTTGCCCGTGGGCAAGATAAGAATTTCTAGCATGGTCAATTATTTGGATCTACTTATCTGAGGTGGGAGAAAAGAATTTCTAGCATGGTCAAATTATTGGATCTACTTATCTGAGGTGGGAGAAAAGAATTTCTAGCATGGTCAAATTTTTGGATCTACTTATCTGAGGTGGGAGAAAAGAATTTCTAGCATGGTCAAATTATTGGATCTACTTATCTGAGGTGGAAGAAAAAAAATGTCACCTCCTGGCTACCGTATGAATACGTACGACTAAATGTTTTCTGACAATCTAACCGTATGTTTTTGAAAGACACACAGATGTTGTGTTGTGTTGTTTGTTATTGTTATTGGTGTATTTTAATCTTATTTTTAATCTTTTTATTTGTTGTAACGAAATAAATTAATATCTCTTAGTGAATAAGAGTAGTATTATTACAGATATTTCCATAACATACTTTTTATCACAAACTATTGAATAACAATATAAAAAAAGAAAAAAAACAACAACAACTATTAAATAGCAATCTTATTTTTTCAGAATTGCCAAGGTTGTCCACGGAAATCGTCCCATTGGTTAATTTTGGGCATTTAAACGCATCAATGGTCCTTAGATGTGGTTTCGATAGCGGCCATGAGTGAGAACGGGCAGAAGATAAATAAAAAATATTACCTAATCAAATTATAAAAGGTATTGAAATACGCGATGTTGAGATAAAGAGCCTAATTTATCCTAATGTTCAGGATGTACCAGGGTACAGGACGAGCAATCCGGATTTGTGTCTGTTACTCGATCGTAAACAGGTTATTTAAAAACATCCGATTTTACATAATCAAAAGGTTATGATGACATCGCGCAACCCGGCACAATGGCGTTATAAATAATGTTAAAAATCGACCATGCTGATGAATGGTAAGTAATAAGGCGAGACAATCACACTGCTTATAAAAAAAAATTCAGATATAAATAGTAATATGTTTCTGAATGATATATTGTGTGGGAATAACAAGGTATAAACATCGATGCAAGAACGTTTGCCAGTAATCATAAAAGTACTGACACAGCAACACCAGTTACCACAGCTCACTCCGTTTGAGGTATATGGGCACTTTAACCCGTAAAGCTCACCTCAGTGTGAGCAATATACGGGGTACTGTAACCCATTACGCTCACTCCGTGTGAGCTATATTCGCGGCAATGCAATCCATGCAGCTTACTCTGTGTGAGCTGAATTGGAGGAAATTTGTAATCCATATCGCTGACTCCGTGTGGGCTGTATGGGAGGAGCTCTGTAATTCATACAGCTCATTCACTGTGAGCTGTATGGGAGGGGCTATGTAATTCATACAGCTCATTCACTGTGAGCTGTATGGGAGGGGCTATGTAATTCATACAGCTCATTCACTGTGAGCTGTATGGGAGGGGCTCTGTATTTCATACAGCTCATTCACTGTGAGCTGTATGGGAGTGGCTATGTAATTCATACAGCTCATTCACTGTGAGCTGTATGGGAGTGGCTATGTAATTCATACAGCTCACTCCGTGTGGGCTGTAAGGGAGGGGCTCTGTAATCCATACAGCTCACTCCGTGTGGGCTGCATGGGAGGGGCTCTGTAATCCATACAGCTCATTCACTGTGGGCTGTATGAGAGCTCTATAATTCATACAGCTCATTTACTGTTAGCTGTAAGGGAGGGGCTCTGTAATTTATACAGCTCACTACGTGTGTGCTGCATGGGTGGGGCTCTGTAATTCATACAGCTCACTACGTGTGGGCTGCATGGGAGGGGCTATGTAATTCATACAGCTCATTCACTGTGAGCTGTATGGGAGGGGCTCGGTATTTCATACAGCTCATTCACTGTGAGCTGTATGGGAGGGGTTATGTAATTCATACAGCTCATTCACTGTGAGCTGTATGGGAGTGGCTATGTAATTCATACAGCCCTCTCCGTGTGGGCTGTAAGGGAGGGGCTCTGTAATAAATACAGCTCACTCCATGTGTGCTGCATGGGAGGGGCTCTGTAATCCATATAGCTCATTCACTGTGGGCTGTATGAGAGCTCTATAATTCATACAGCTCATTTACTGTGAGCTGTAAGGGGGGGGGCTATGTAATTTATACATCTCACTACGTGTGGGCTGCATGGGTGGGGCTCTGTAATTCATACAGCTCACTACGTGTGGGCTGCATGGGAGGGGCTATGTAATTCATACAGCTCATTCACTGTGAGCTGTATGGGAGTGGCTATGTAATTCATACAGCTCACTCCGTGTGGGCTGTAAGGGTGGGGCTCTGTAATTCATACAGCTCACTACGTGTGGGCTGCATGGGAGGGGCTATGTAATTCATACAGCTCATTCACTGTGAGCTGTATGGGAGTGGCTATGTAATTCATACAGCTCACTCCGTGTGGGCTGTAAGGGAGGGGCTCTGTAATCCATACAGCTCACTCCGTGTGGGCTGCATGGGAGGGGCTCTGTAATCCATACAGCTCATTCACTGTGGGCTGTATGAAAGCTCTATAATTCATACAGCTCATTTACTGTTAGCTGTAAGGGAGGGGCTATGTAATTTATACAGCTCACTACGTGTGGGCTGCATGGGTGGGGCTCTGTAATTCATACAGCTCACTACGTGTGGGCTGCATGGGAGGGGCTATGTAATTCATACAGCTCATTCACTGTGAGCTGTATGGGAGTGGCTATGTAATTCATACAGCTCACTCCGTGTGGGCTGTAAGGGAGGGGCTCTGTAATCCATGCAGCTCACTCCGTGTGGGCTGCATGGGAGGGGCTCTGTAATCCATACAGCTCATTCACTGTGGGCTGTATGAGAGCTCTATAATTCATACAGCTCATTTACTGTTAGCTGTATGGGAGGGGCTCTGTAATTTATACAGCTCACTACGTGTTGGCTGCATGGGTGGGGCTCTGTAATTCATACAGCTCACTACGTGTGGGCTGCATGGGAGGGACTCTGTAATTCATACAACTCACTACGTGTGGGCTGTAAGGGAGGCGCTCTGTAATCCATACAGCTCACTCCGTGTGGGCTGTATGGGAGGGGCTCTGTAATCCATACAGCTCACTCTGTGTGGGCTGTATGGGAGGGGCTCTGTAATCCATACAGCTCACTCCGTGTGGACTGTATGGGAGGGGCTCTGTAATTCATACAGCTCACTCCGTGTGGGCTGCATGAGAGGGGCTCTGTAATTCATACAGCTCACTACGTGTGGGCTGTAAGGGAGGGGAGTGAGCTGTATGGAAGGGACTTTGTAAGGCATAAATCTCATTCAGTATGAGGTATATGCGGGACACTCTAAGCAATAAAAACTCACTCCGTGAAAGATTTAAGCGGGGCACTGTGACCCATAAAACTCACTCCATTTAAGTATAAGGGGGGAGCTTAAAAGCATAAATCTCACTTCGATTCAGCTATATGCGCGGTACTGTAGCTTATAATGCTCACTACGTGTCAGCTATATGCGCGGTACTGTAGCTTATAATGCTCACTCCGTGTGAGCTATATGCGCGGTACTGTAGCTTATAATGCTCACTCCGTGTGAGCTATATTCGCGGTACTGTAGCTCATAATGCTCACTCCGTGTCAGCTATATGCGCGGTACTGTAGCTTATAAAGCTCACTCTGTGTCTGCTATATGCGCGGTACTGTAGCTTATAATGCTCACTCCGTGTCTGCTATATGCGCGGTACTGTATCTTATAATGCACACTACGTGTCAGCTATATGCGCGGTACTGTAGCTTATAATGCTCACTCTGTGCCTGCTATTTGCGCGGTACTGTAGCTTATAAAGCTCACTCCGTGTCTGCTATATGCGCGGTACTGTAGCTTATAATGCTCACTACGTGTCAGCTATATGCGCGGTACTGTAGCTTATAATGCTCACTCCGTGTCTGCTATATGCGCGGTACTTAAGCTTATAAAGCTCACTACGTGTCAGCTATATGCGCGGTACTATAGCTTATAATGCTCACTCGGTGTCAGCTATATGCGCGGTACTGTAGCTTATAAAGCTCACTCCGTGTAAGCTTTATGCGCGGTACTTAACCTATAAAGCTCATCCCGTGTAAGCTATATGCGCGGTACTGTAGCCTATAAAGCTCACTCCGTGTAAGCTATATGCGCGGTACTGTAGCTTATAAAGCTCACTCCGTGTAAGATATATGCACGGTACTGTAGCCTTTAAAGCTCACTCCGTGTAAGCTATATGCGCGGTACTGTAGCCTATAAAGCTCACTCCGTGGAAGCTATATACGGGGCACTGTAATGCATGAATCTCGATCTGTGTGAGCAATATAGGGGCCAGTATAACGCATATAGCTCACGTTGGGATATGTGCGAGGTTTATGCGGCAGACATATGCTTCGATTTCGCCTAAATCTTATATATATTTACCGGAACGAAAATGTTATTTTGCGCGACACATCCTTCGAGTGTATTGTACAGTTCCTTGAAGAAGAAAATAAAAGTAAATCAATAATTATAACGGTATTCATAAGACAATATAATAACGTACAGCCGGACGGACGAATGTACAGACAGCGCGATTAGCATGTACACTCCTTCGGGGGAATACGAAGTTTAATTGCAATGTCTTTTTTTCATATTATGCAAATATTTTTTTGCAAATATAATTTTATTCTTTATTATTTAGTTACTTCACTCCGTACAAATTATATCATTATGGTATTTCATCAGATAAACTTTTTTTGAGTTAAGTTCGCTTATATGTTCACAAAATAGGCTTTAATTTAAATGAGTGTCATTAAAAAGTGAAATATAATAAGTTTGTTATTCGAAAATAAAAAATGGGTTTTCGTTTTGGCAGGTAATGATTACGTTTGAATACAGATATGAATCAATAATTCATTTATTCTCATGTTGCCTGATTCTATCATTTGCCACTGTATTTTTTAAGGTGCACTCTTACTCCCAAATAAGATTTACCACAATTATTAAAATTGTTTTAATATATCAAAAAGAATGAATAAATATCGAAAACAATGATTCTTATAAAGGATACCGAGTTAAATTTGAAAGAAAGGTGCAGAAAACATGGTATTTATATCTTATGAAACGATAGTAGATCGCAGTAAATCTTTTAGAACAGAACAGAACAGAACAGACACTTTATTAGACTTATACAATAGTATATCGTCTTAATACATAATAGTATACACAAATCAATGCCACGTGTCTAAACATTATAGTTTTCAAAAGAAATAATTTCCATGACTTCAAACAGTAAAACTAATATTTATGAATAATAAATAGACTATAGATCAAAAGAACTAATTAAATAAATTCATTCAATCAAACCTAATATGTATGAGTAATAAATAGTATATAGATCAATTTTTAACATAGGCAGTGAGGAAAAAAAACTGCATAAAGTTAAGTCACAATGTTAATTAATGTATTTCTAATAAACAATGCCTCTTTCATATATTTACAAACATTTATAACCTCCAACCTATCAGTTGAAGTAAGCATATTATGGAACTTATATACAGATGGATTAACATAATACAAACGTTTAATGTACTTTTTTCGTAATTGAGTATAACAACGACAAATGCAAATAAAGTGGTATTCATCTTCTATATCGTTAGTATTACAACATAAGCAATAACGCTCATTGCGAGGTAAATTAATACGAGCATACCTTCCTGTCTGAATTCTTAAAGGGTGTACAGAAACCCTTAATCTAACAAAATACAATCGTAGAGTTCTAGGTACAATATCTAGATAATGCTCATAATCTAAAGTGGGTTTAAACACACTATACGCATTCACTAATCATTTATTTTATTATTTTTTGGCGTTTTTAGCTATTAAATGAACGGTTATAATCTTGTTATCAGTAAAAAATAGTTTCCACAAATGCATTATTTAGTAAGAAGTTAAAGATTTATCACTCAAAAGTTTGTTATACATGTGTATGGAATGATTTTTAATAAGAGTGTCACTTTAAAGTGTTTTTTATCATCATAATTATAATATTTCTTATGCTAGATAAGAATTGGTTTGCTTTTTGTACTTTGAACCCAATATTTTCTTGCATTGATTCGCATTTTATACAAATGCATTCTTTTTCAAGCAAAAGAAACAAATACAGCATCTGTTGAAAACATAATATATAGCAAAAAAGTTAACTCGGAGAAAATGGATCAACGAGTCATGGTTATAAATACAAAATAATGGTACAAATGCATACAGTCGAAACTCGCCATATCGAACCCTGTTATCTCGATGTTTCGGTTATGTCGAACATTTTTCAAATACTTTAGGTTTAATAAGACATGATTTATAATTCTGTTATATCGAATTTTCGTTGTCTCGTAGTATTCCCGAGGTCCCAACGTCTTCGACATAACGAGTTTTGACTGTGTTGCCATTAAATAATTTCAGATTTTTGCTCTCCTGCTTGAACATTTTTTATACAACCAACTTGTTTGTCAATGGAGTGTAATTAGAAATAAAAGAATAGCCATTTTTTTTTTACTCTACACATGTCTCAAGTTCCATTAACAAGTCTTTCAATATTCATTCACTTCTTTCACAATTTTAATCATGATGTTTTTTATCAGATCAAGATAGGTGATATAAGGAAAATTGGGTCGTATAGAGTAATGATTATTGTGCAAAATAAACTATCACGGTGTCGCTCAAGTTTCAGTATTTACACGCTCTAGTACATTTCTGTACAAATGAAGTGACGTTCATTTTCGCATGAATTCCTCCGACGAATCACCGGCGCAGTAGTTTTGGCGACCTACTTATTATGCAAATGTTGGTTTAGCGCATGCGCGTTGTGGAACGTTCACATGTGAATTCAATTTTCGCTTTTGAATCAAAATGGACGAAATGCAGTATTTACTTCATTATCACGATTTATTGATCCAATCAAAAAGTATAATTTTTTAAGATTTGAAAGGGAGGCAAACGCGACCACAGTTTAGGCAGTGAAGACTGTTATAGTGTGTGTATACCACGTGATCAATTGCGTCATAAATGCTACGTCGGAAGGGAACATTTTGCTTCGAATGAAAAAATTAAAACAAAGATAACTTAACTATTTCTTCACCATTTAAAATGAAACATAGCGCAGTCTACGCCGCTTATGGAGCCCCGCCTTCGATCTTTTACTAGAGTTTGATTGAGAGTTTAGTTTCTTAAAACACTTCGACAAACCTTTTCACAATACGGCCGTCTGACGGAGCACTGTCAAAATATTATTTTGGAGACAGGTTTGTCGAAGTGTTTGTGGAAACTAATCACTTAATCAAACTCCGGTAAACTCCGGTAATGAAATGAATGCGGGGCTCTGTAAGCGGTATAGACTGCCTTTTGTTTCATTTAAAAAAGTAATTTATCACGTGGTATACACACACTGTGTTAGGGCGGCGTTTTTTTATTCAGCGTTGACAACGATATAAACAAAGCTGCTAATTTGTTTTGTACACTGTTCTTACATTTCGACATGAAAAATACAAGGTATTTGTTTATTTAGAACATAATGTTGTTCTACTTGATACGATTTGACTGTTTTTAAACTGAATTCAAGACATGAAAAGAAAGGGTCACTGTAGGTAATTCGTTCTCAACAAATTCGGATAGACTTGTGGATGTTTCAAGCAAATAAATGGAAATGATGGAAAACGAATTGGCAGCACAATGTTGTTTCCCTTTTTCCGATTTGGCTTACTCTTAAATATTATATTTGATTTGAGATCGAGTTTACTCAGCGTCAGGAATAATGTAACAATGGGTCACAGAGCTATGGTTCATTTACTAAAATGACAGAAGAACTCGGATATATTTGATTTATTGGCTAAATGCCTTTCCCGTGCATATGGTTGAGCTCACAGTTGCTTGATGACAAAAGCTCATTAAAGTCATAATAAATCAGTTCAGCTAGTCAAAATTATATTTTACACACACTTGAACATGTATATCATCAATATAATACATTGCCTTAAATAAAAAATGAGATTTGACAAATTTCAAAAGTACCTCATATTACAGTACATACATGTTCAAGTTGGTGTGTGTAAACTATAATTTTGGCTAGTTGAGCTGATTTATTATGGCTTTAATGAGCCTTTGTCATCAAGCGACTGTGGTTGACCTCGTCACGAGGTGTGTGGAAATTCATGGAAATACCAGTTAAAACGCATGTTGCAAGGCGCTTGATGTCGCATATATGGTCAGGGGCGTGGCCTAACCTAAAAAAAATGATATCGGAATAAAATGAAGATCAGCTAAAGTAAGCATTGCTTCTCTGTGCTAGATAGCTTTCTGAGCCTAAATCAATCACATGGTAACTACAATGTCAGCAGACTCGAACCAATAAATCTCTCCAAATACACCTCAGAGCTCAAAATGGTAGTTTTATTTTCCATTTTTTCCCTGGTGAGACACCCCGAACTCCCAACCGACTACAGGGATATTCCCCTCCCCCCCATTTGTGCGTAACATTCAAAAAAGCCTGGCTACGCCCCTGATGGTACTCCTCGGCCATTTATTTTTATCAAAAATAACCTCGGATGTATATGGACGGAAAACAATGTCTGAAGTCTTAACATTTAACTACACTGCAATTCGATCGCTTAGTAATTTTTAATTACGCATTGAAACTTAATGACTTTACTGTTGGGAATCTTAATTATTTATGCAATTAAACATTCTACCGGCAATCAGCTTAATCTTAGATATACACAATAAAGGTTAAATCTATATGATTAATTAATACTTTTATTTAAAAGCTTGTAAACTACTTTAAACTGATGTCCCGGCATACATCCGAGGTTATTTTCGCTGAAAATGGCCGAGGAGTTCCGAATGATGGTGTGATTTCTCGGCCTGGAAGTGCCTTTTCACCTTTTCCTTAAACTTAACAATTTCACTAACTGATTTATTTCATTTAAAAAAAGTTTTATGCTAATCGTATATTCTGCAAGTAGAAATTGTACACTCCAAATTGAAGAACTAGTTTTTAAAAAAAATATAACAATTCCAAATTGTACACTTAAGTTAAAAAAATCTTAAGATGCATTTGTAATATGTTATATATTGCGGCTAACGTTTGCAAGTTGGTTCCCCGCATTGATTGTGTGCGCTAACTGGACTCTGGGCTGGTCCTTTTGCTCTTCGACCGACTCGCTTCTTATGAATCAATTGAATCATGCTTTATAAGAAACGACGGCTTTTGGTTTTATAGTTTCCGTTTCCTACGCAGCTCCTAAAAGCCTATCCGCATTTAATTAGAGGAATCGGTCGATGAGCCAGTCTACAATACATAATTTTGAACTCTAAGCAGGTTAATTTCGAAATAAGCATTTATCAAATTAAAGTGCTCGACCAAGACGCGTCGGTTCAGATCATGATGACTTAGATAAATGCATATAAACAAGCACTAACCTATACGAATCATATAAACTTGATGAAAATAGAAGTAATAGTCGAAACCACAGCATGGCTCATTAAATTAGGTCGTAAATTATACATTCAAAGAATCATCTTATTTATATTTTTTCGTTCAAAAATAAGATTTGAGTCATGGTGAATTGGATTCATTTTAAATTACACAATAAGTATAAACCAAGTTTGATTGACATGCCCGTATCAATGTTTTAACCACAGGGGACAGAAGCAAACTATTAATATGTTTTTATAGCCTTTATGTAGTATATACTGATACACTGTAAACACTTCTGACTCCTGTGGTTTTAACCGTATACAATACATCCAGGTATTTTTTAAAAAGGAAAAATACAACTGAATAAATAATGCGTGTGTGGCTTTAAAGGGACCAGGCACAAAATGGTTCAAAATTGGCAAATACATTATTTTCTCAAAACAAGCCTAGACTTATCAAGACGAGCTAGTACGAGGCCGATAATACATCATATTACATGATTAAAATAACATTTTGTCGCTGTCTCAGATGAGAATACCCTTTTTTTAAAGTAGCGCATAATGGTTTTCCGGTTCATAGTGTGTATATTTAGAATGTTAAAATCATGTTTTAAGTACAGGGTACATATATACCGACGCTTTTAAAAAAATCACTGCGATTTAGGTGGCAGACAAACCGAAGTTATTTCAAAATAGAAAACCACGCAAACATTGCAAAAGATACGTTAGTAAAAATAATTGGGCCCTACCTCATGAATTTTCATTATTTAATACACGGTATTATATTTGACAGGATTGTTGGCCAAAATCTTTCGCTCGAGAAAATATACCTAACTTGACGTCGTTTTTAGTAACGCGCGAAGATTAAATTGCGTACATAAAGGTTGAAGCTAGACGAGGAAAAAGCGCATCTGCAATTCTAAAAGAGCTTGAGGAAGTTGCTTCAGAGTCTGTAATCGGACATAGTATTATCAAGCGATGGTTGCGAGCATTCAATAATGGGCGAAAAACCGTTAGCAACAGCACCTGTGCGGACATTGACAGACGATACACATGCGCTAAGATAACTTAGGAATTGGACATAAGAAACGGATCGGCAATTTACATTCTGGCTGAACGTAAAAAAAAACCTCAAACCGATTGTAACCCCTTCCTGCTGACTGTAAGCCCCTTTAAGCTGATTGTAATCCCCTCCTGCTGACTATAAGCCCCTTCAAGCAGATTGTAATCCCCTCCTGCTGACTGTAAGCTCCTTCAAGCAGATTGTAATCCCCTCCTGCTGACTGTAAGCTCCTTCAAGCAGATTGTAATCCCCTCTTGCTGACTGTAAGCCCCTTCAAGCAGATTGTAATCCCCTCCTGCTAACTGTAAGCCCCTTTAAATTGATTGTAATCCCCTCCTGCTGATTGTAAGCCCCTTCAAGCTGATTGTAATCCCCTCCTGCTGATTGTAAGCCCCTTCAAGCAGATTGTAATCCCCTCCTGCTGATTGTAAGCCCCTTCGAGCAGATTGTAATCCCCTCATGCTGACTGTAAGCCCCTTCAAGCTGATTGTAATCCCCTCCTGCTGACTGTAAGCCCCTTCAAGCAGATTGTAATCCCCTCCTGCTGACTGTAAGCCCCTTCAAGCAGATGGTAATCCCATCCTGCTGACTGTAAGCCCCTTCAAGCTAATTGTAATCCCCTCCTGCTGACTGTAAGCCCCTTCGAGCAGATGGTAATCCCCTCCTGCTGATTGTAAGCCCATTAGAGCAGATTGTAATCCCCTCCTGCTGACTGTAAGCCCCTTCAAGCAGATTGTAATCCCCTCCTGCTGACTGTAAGCCCCTTCAAGCAGATTGTAATCACCTCCTGCTGACTGTAAGCCCCTTCAAGCAGATGGTAATCCCCACCTGCTGACTGTAAGCCCCTTCAAGCTGATTGTAATCCCCTCCTGCTGACTGTAAGCCCCTTCAAGCTGATTGTAATCCCCTCCTGCTGACTGTAAGCCCCTTCAAGCTGATTGTAATCCCCTCCTGCTGACTGTAAGCGCCTTCAAGCAGATGGCAATCCCCTCCTGCTGACTGTAAGCCCCTTCAAGCAGATGGAAATCCCCTCCTGATGACTGTAAGCCCATTCAAGCTGATTGTAATCCCCTCCTGCTGACTGTAAGCCCCTTCAAGCAGATTGTAATCCCCTCCTGCTGACTGTAAGCCCCTTCAAGCAGATTGTAATCCCCTTCTGCTGACTGTAAGCCCCTTCAAGCAGATTGTAATCCCCTCCTGCTGACTGTAAGCCCCTTCAAGCAGATTGTAATCCCCTCCTGCTGACTGTAAGCCCCTTCAAGCTGATTGTAATCCCCTCCTGCTGACTGTAAGCCCCTTCAAGCTGATTGTAATCCCCTCCTGCTGACTGTAAGCCCCTTCAAGCTGATTGTAATCCCCTCCTGCTGACTGTAAGCCCCTTCAAGCTGATTGTAATCCCCTCCTGCTGACTGTAAGCCCATTCAAGCTAATTGTAATCCCCTCCTGCTGATTGTAATCCCCTCCTGCTGACTGTTAGCCCCTTCAAGCTGATTGTAATCCCCTCCTGCTGACTGTAAGCCCCTTCAAGCTGATTGTAATCCCCTCCTGCTGACTGTAAGCCCATTCAAGCTGATTGTAATCCCCTCCTGCTGACTGTAAGCCCATTCAAGCTAATTGTAATCCCCTCCTGCTGACAGTAAGCCCCTTCAAGCAGATTGTAATCCCCTCCTGCTGACTGTAAGCCCCTTCAAGCTGATTGTAATCCCCTCCTGCTGACTGTAAGCCCCTTCAAGCTGATTGTAATCCCCTCCTGCTGACTGTAAGTCCCTTCAAGCTGATTGTAATCCCCTCCTGCTGACTGTAAGTCCCTTCAAGATGATTGTAATCCCCTCCTGCTGACTGTAAGTCCCTTCAAGCTGATTGTAATCCCCTCCTGCTGACTGTAAGCCCCTTCAAGCAGATTGTAATCGCCTCCTGCTGACTGTAAGCCCCTTCAAGCTGATTGTAATCGCCTCCTGCTGACTGTAAGCCCCTTCAAGCTGATTGTAATCCCCTCATGCTGACTGTAAGCCCATTCAAGCAGATTGTAATCCCCTCCTGCTAACTGTAAGCCCCTTTAAATTGATTGCAATCCCCTCCTGCTGATTGTAAGCCCCTTCGAGCTGATTGTAATCCCCTCCTGCTGACTCTAAGCCCCTTCGAGCAGATTGTAATCCCCTCCTGCTGACTGTAAGTCCCTTCGAGCAGATTGTAATCCCCTCCTGCTGACTCTAAGCTCCTTCAAGCAGATTGTAATCCCCTCCTGCTGACTGTAAGTCCCTTCAAGCTGATTGTAATCCCCTCCTGCTGACTGTAAGTCCCTTCAAGCTGATTGTAATCCCCTCCTGCTGACTGTAAGTCCCTTCAAGCTGATTGTAATCCCCTCCTGCTGACTGTAAGCCCCTTCAAGCAGATTGTAATCGCCTCCTGCTGACTGTAAGCCCCTTCAAGCTGATTGTAATCGCCTCCTGCTGACTGTAAGCCCCTTCAAGCTGATTGTAATCCCCTCATGCTGACTGTAAGCCCATTCAAGCAGATTGTAATCCCCTCCTGCTAACTGTAAGCCCCTTTAAATTGATTGCAATCCCCTCCTGCTGATTGTAAGCCCCTTCGAGCTGATTGTAATCCCCTCCTGCTGACTCTAAGCCCCTTCGAGCAGATTGTAATCCCCTCCTGCTGACTGTAAGTCCCTTCGAGCAGATTGTAATCCCCTCCTGCTGACTGTAAGCTCCTTCAAGCAGATTGTAATCCCCTCCTGCTGACTGTAAGCCTCTTCGAGCAGATTGTTATCCCCTTCTGCTGACTGTAAGCCCCTTCGAGCAGATTGTAATCCCCTCCTGCTGACTGTAAGCTCCTTCAAGCAGATTGTAATCCCCTCCTGCTGACTGTAAGCCCCTTCAAGCTGATTGTAATCCCCTCCTGCTGACTGTAAGCCCCTTCGAGCTGATTGTAATCCCCTCCTGCTGACTGTAAGCCCCTTCGAGCAGATTGTAATCCCCTCCTGCTGACTGTAAGCCTCTTCGAGCAGATTGTTATCCCCTTCTGCTGACTGTAAGCTTCGAGCAGATTGTTATCCCCTTCTGCTGACTGTAAGCCCCTTCGAGCAGATTGTAATCCCCTCCTGCTGACTGTAAGCCTCTTCGAGCAGATTGCTATCCCCTTCTGCTGACTGTAAGCCCATTCGAGCAGATTGTAATCCCCTCCTGCTGACTGTAAGCTCCTTCGAGCAGATTGTAATCCCCTCCTGCTGACTGTAAGCTCCTTCAACTATTTTTATCCCCTCCTGCTGACTGTAAGCCTCTTCAAGCAGATTGTAATCCCCTCCTGCTGACTCTTAGCTCCTTCAAGCAGATTGTAATCCCCTCCTGCTGACTGTAAGCCCCTTTAAGCTGATTGTAATCCCCTCCTGCTGACTGTAAGCTCCTTCAAGCAGATTGTAATCCCCTCCTGCTGACTGTAAGCCCCTTCAAGCTGATTGTAATCCCCTCCTGCTGACTGTAAGCTCCTTCAAGCAGATTGTAATCCCCTCCTGCTGACTGTTAGCCCCTTTAAGCAGATTGCTATCCCCTTCTGCTGACTATATGCCCCTTCAAGCAGATTGTAACCCCTCCTGCTGATTGTAAGCCCCTCCAGTTTATCTTACTGTTAGCCTCTTTGAGCTGGTTTTGATACCAATTAACCTTACTGTAAGCCCCTTCAAGCTTATTGCAACACCAATTGACCTTACTGTAAGCCCCTTCAAGGTGGTTGTAATACCAATTTTCCATACTGCAAGCCCCTTTAAGCTGATTGTTTTACCAATTTTTCTTACTGGAAGCCCCTTCAAGCTGATTGTTATACCATTTTCACTAACTGCTAGCCCCTTCAAGCTTATTGTTATACACATCCATCTTTCGCTGCTGTAAAAAACCTTCGAGGTGATTGTTATCCCACTCACGCACTTTTAATAGGCCAAAAACGCGTAATTCCGGTAAAAGGTTGACGTCTATCCAGTTAGACCACTCGAGACCCATTAGGCAGTTCTCAGTTTATCCAATAATTAGTAAAGCTATGTCGTTTAAGTTTGTCTAAAGCTGTTTGTAGTCCCCCATGCCCTTTTCAAAGCTTGCTTCTGGTTAAAGGTGAACTCCTTTCCAGCTAGAACACTTTAACACTATAGGCAGTCTCAATTTAACAATTATATGTAGAACAATGTATTTTATTAATATTTGTTAGTGTCAACGGTGCTATGTTTTGCCAGTTGGTTGCCATTAAGTTTAACCATTTAAAGATTGAGTATGTATTGCATATGCATTCCTCTTTTCCTAAACTCCCTTAACTGTTTCAGTCTAAAGAAGAACCAAGTAACCGGGTAGTGTTAAATGGATGCTTTGTTATTGAAATATATACCATATTTAAGTCTTATATATTGTTTCTAAAAATAAAACACCATTTTCAAAACAAATGTCACTATCACTTTATTCATAAAATAAAGAAACCTTTTGGAAAGGTTGTTCATAAGTTATTTTACCATCTTTCAGTTCGATCCTCGTATTATATATTTTGCTTTCAATGATCAAATATTATAATACTACTGGTATATAGAAACTAAATAAAACGGTGAAGCCCATTTCGCATCTGGTCCGTGGACAGTGTAACTTGGCACAATGAACCAGGAATTGCTATCTGTCATAACCACTGTAAACCCAAATCAAGGCTCCTCGTTCAACCAGTTAAAGTAAAAATCGTTTGCAATGCTCGTGGAATCACCGGTTGTGGTCGTATTGTGTTGTTGACCGCTCGAGAAAAAGGAGTAGACACTTCTGGTGTCGAAATTTATTTCATTGTTCAAAATAACAGTTGGAGCCACCACCAGAAATCCGCTCATGAAATTATGAGGCGCCGGCAGAAGGTGGAACGATGCGTAACGTGGTTTAGTCGGGGTGTAGAACAACATGCTTACTCCTATTGCTTCGTTTGAGGCTATGTGATAATGACTAGACAGGTCGATATCTTGTTCCACAGATAACGCAGTCATACAAGACACGAAGAGCGTCAAAACCTCCGGTGATGTTAACAATAATGTTGTCGGAATTTGTAAGAATCTTTAATTTAGCCTCAAACGGTCTGTTTGCGGTACTGTCACCAAATGACGGGATAGTATAATGTGAAGACCACGTCATTAGCGCAGGGATTTGGTAAAATATATAATTATCGTTTCTAGTATTATATTCTCCACAGAAAATTGACGAAGGGCTTGTAAATTTGATATGAGTTCCAGTAAAGTCTTTGCCCAATTCACTTAACATTCGATGTTCTTGGACATAAACTGTTCTACTATTGGCCAGGGCGGCCAATTCGGATTAATTTTATAAAAATCAGTGTCTTTAGAATCTTTTGTGAACCGTATCATTTTTGCATCGTCAAAAGCAGACACTGGTAAACAATAACGGGTATTTTTACCGTCACCCCGATCAAGCACCATCAATTCCATTCCAAAAGAATCTAAGGGTTGCACCAGTATTTTAATGATCGGAAATTTGTTGGTTGAATAAAAACGTTCACCGAATCGCTAACCACGTGAATTAAATAAACAGAAGAGTCAGACACTCAGTCACACATTCTAATCTGGCGGTTGTAGAATGTTGTGACCAAGGAGCCACTTCCTACTGCGATTTGCGTATTTAGGGCGAGTGGTGTTACGTAGATACGACAATAGTTAGCGTTGCTGCCTTCGGGAACAACGAGTAAAAATTCTCGACGAAACTGTCATGAAAATCTTGAAATAAATATATAATACATTTGTTTAGTAATATAAATGAAATCCTTACAAAGCTTTTGTGTATATCAGTGGATATTTTGTGGTTAAAATGACTAAGTTTCCTCAGATGATACATGTAAAGTAAAGCTAAACTTGACGGAAAAACGAGCGGACAAACAAACAAAATATCTCGCAACGAGAACGGAATCATTAAGGCAAGTAAATTATATCGTGTCGCACATCAGTTGTTTACCAAAATTACATTTGCCACAATACTGGGCGCATCGGTGTTCCGCGAGTGCTTCATCACGTTAGTGGTGTATTTTTGGAGACTCGTAGTTTCAGAACTGTTTCGAATATAGAAAATGTAAAAACACTCCTTAATATGGCATATGCTGTTTTATTTGTAAACCAAATTTCCGACATTAACTCTATAAATCAAATTATTGAATACACACTAGTTCGTTTCTTAACTGGCTATCTTCTCAATATTCTTAACCATGCAGTTGTGAGAGTTTGTCTGTTTCGCTTTGAATGCATATTGATTTATGTGCCAATATTTTATATTCATTAATTGTACAACAATTGTGAAGTTATTAATGTAGCTCATTGGCTCGTTGTTATGCGAGAGAGCGGTCAAATGCAGTGTAGATAGGTGAGGTGTTAATCGCAGCATCCGGATGAAGCTCATTTGTCCGGCAACGAACTAAATTTCGCACCGACCGAGAATTAAACCTGATCCTTGAATTTTAGAGCCGAATCGAACCAGATTAAGAGCGTGTCTGTTTTGTTTCGGTTGTAAGTTATTGTGATATTAAAGAGATTCGTTCGCGCTTTATGGGGTCATAAATCGTCCAGTTGTTGTTGATAAAAGTAAAATAACTAAATTTGAACTAAATTTGAAAACAGTTGTTGCCAACATATAATCTGTGAAAAAGTCCCTTTAATTAATTATACACAATGAACAATGAAAGGCTTAGTTGTTTATGGCCTAGTTTAATCCTTCTACAAGTGACACCCCACCCCCACCCCCACAAAAAAAACAACAAAAAAACCCCGTGTATTTGTACACAACCTCTGTTAATTGATCTTAATCTTATTGCCTAATTGTCTTATCAGATTTCAAATCTGAGTATCCTGCTGTGCAGTTGCATGGGTTTCATTATAAAATGGCCCCTAAATGGCCCTGAGTCAAGCAACGAATACACAGGAATTGGCCCCTACTGTGACACCAGTGCAATTAACAGGAGATGCACAGCAGTGGATTATCATGCCAAACATTCCTTAAACTAGGCCTTTAAACACTATTTAGATGCACAAAAAATGACCCAAACGACAAAAACCGTCTCCGTGGCCTTGTGGTTAAGGCGTCCGCCTACGGAGCGGGAGGTCGTGGGTTCGATCCCGGGGCGCGTCATACCGAAAGACGTTAAAAAGCTGGTACAAGTTACTCCCTGGCCTGGCGCTCGGCATTTAAAAGGGTAGTGCTTGGAAAAGTGGTGTACTCAGTACTTGTTCAACCCAGGAAAGCTGTATCCCGTGTATCGGTGCTTTACACCAAGCACGTTAAAAAACCAAGAGGTCTCTTCGCAAAGAGCTAGGGTATCGCACCCGGATCTCTTGTATCTCACTTTAAGTCGTGATGGCGTCACGGCAGGATCAAGCCATAATGCAGACAATGGGCAGACCTTGATAAACTCAAATAAACAAACCCAAACGACACACAACGAGAGGCGCAAACGTACAAACATAACAAACAGACCACACAAGCATGAAAAGTTGAAGTGCCAATGAGTGGAAAATTGACGAAAGCGGTATGATCGCCTAGATTTATTTTTGAGAGAACTATACGAGTACAATTTAAACAAGATTGGGGTGAAGGGATTGAACGGAGGGTCACCTCAGGAACTTCTCTGAGAAATTATTTTAAAATCGGGCCAATAGTTACTAAAGAGAAGTTTTCCATAAAGATATAAAGTAGCACCGCCGCTGGAAGACATGTTGATGTTTAAAAAAAAATGAAAGAAGGTAACATAGTCATAAAGAACATATCTGTGAACACTTTTTTTAATGGGCATTAGGAGAAAATTTTCAAACTAATCCACATAGTCAAAGTAGCCCCGCCCCCTTGCAGATATATTTATTTACGAATCAGCGCAATTTTCTTGTGTGCATCATACAGTCAGCAGGACTCGCACATTTTAATTAGTACACAATTGTGATTCTAGCTCTGCTGAATGGCTGGAATCGCAAGTTCTATGAGTCCTGCTGACAGTGTGATGTATGAACGACAATTGCGACTCACTGTATGGCTTGAATCACACGTTTGTCTATATATCCTGCCGACAGTGTGATGTATGAACGACAATCGCGACCCACTGTATGGCTTGAATCACACGTTTGTCTATGAATCCTGCTGACAGTGTGATGTATGAACGACAATCGCGACACACTGTATGGCTTGAATCACACGTTTGTCTATGAATCCTGCTGACAGTGTGATGTATGAACGACAATTGTGACTCACTGTATGGCTAGAATCACACGTTTGTCTATGCGTCCTGCTGACAGTGTAATGTATGAACGACAATTGTGACTCACTGTATGGCTAGAATCACACGTTTGTCTATGAGTCCTGCTGACAGTGTGATGTATGAACGACAATTGTGACTCACTGTATGGCTAGAATCACACGTTTGTCTATGAGTCCTGCTGACAGTGTGATGTATGAACGACAATCGCGACTCACTGTATGGCTAGTATCACACGTTTGTCTATGAGTCCTGCTGACAGTGTGATGTATGAACGACAGTCGCGACTCACTGTATGGCTTGAATCACACGTTTGTCTATGAATCCTGCTGACAATGTGATGTATGAACGACAATCGCGACTCACTGTATGGCTAGTATCACACGTTTGTCTATGAATCCTGCTGACAGTGTGATGTATGAACGACAATTGTGACTCACTGTATGGCTAGAATCACACATTTGTCTATGTGTCCTGCTGACAGTGTGTTGTATGAACGACAATTGTGACTCACTGTATGGCTAGAATCACACGTTTGTCTATGAGCCCTGCTGACAGTGTGATGTACGAACGACAATTGTGACTCACTGTATGGCTAGAATCACACGTTTGTCTATGAGTCCTGCTGACAGTGTGATGTATGAACGACAATCGCGACTGTATGGCTTGAATCACACGTCGCCTTGAGTCGCATTTACTATAAACGCATAAGACATCTTATGATCACATCATTTTTAACCCCTTAGATTGAGAGACATCAGGTGTTCTTGGCATTTATAGTATAATGTGTATTGTTGGCTATCAATGGAGTATGAAGAAAACTAATGTATTCCATGTACCGTTATTAAAAAATGCCTCCTTGGTGAGCCTTGACATTTCAAGTCTGAGAGCATTTTTTATCTACGGACGGAGGCGGAACCTTCGTCTGTCCATCACACCCTTGTTCGAAAAATACCTTATAAAACAGTTGATTTGTTTTTGATGAAACTTGAAGCATATACATAGGGCAATTTGCACTAGTGCAGTGCGTAAGAACCACAATCTTCGCTTTGAAAATTGCTGAAGTATGTCATTCTTTCGCTATGATAGTATGTATTAATATGAGAGCTGATTGTCCGGGCCATTACTCAAAAAGATATCAAGGGACTTAAATGAATTTTGAAATGTAGATAGAAATGAAACTGAATTATCTCCCATCTTTAGGTTTTTGCGATATTGACTTTAAACGTCATGAACATATTTTACTAGGGAGGAATACGATGCGCAGGAACCATAACACTGTTTTGAAGGCATTTATTGCCCTTTGTTCGCATAACTCCAAAGTGTTTGGGGTATTGACTTCAATCTTCCTATACAGATACATATCATTTTGAGGAGAAATGCAGTGCATATTGTAATAGTATGGTTTGTCATTTGTCCGAAATGCATGTCCGAAATTTATGTAACTCATAAATCAATATACCTGTTTGAAGTAAGTAGATGGTATTTCCACTGCTGCATCACATTATTATAATCCTTAGTAATTGTATGAAATGTCTAGGAAATGCTTTCTCCATAACTCTACCAGATTAACTCGTAGTTTTGAGTGCCAGCATTGAGTCAACGCTGTGCACTTGTCAAACTTGTCCGCCATTTGCATTTTGTAGGTTACAGCGTAGTAAATTATTCAAATCAGTAAATCGAGTCATTTCTAACATTTAAATGTGATGTTATATTGTATTTATGTATGATTTATTGTATTGTTTTAAATTCATATTAATATGTTGTGTGTTATTTAAGGTATCACCCCAGATCTCTAATGCTGGGGAGCACTATTTTACTATTGTTCTTGCGGAATGCTGGTGTAATGCTGGGCTCACTTATCTTATAAGCATCACTGTTTTACTTCAAAGAAGTTATTGCTGCATTATATTGTTAAAGAGTATATGTTAATTTCTCTACTTCAAGACCTTATATTCACTTTTTAAGTGAATATTATACTATTTATGTTTCATACAAAATATGAGCCGCATTACTCAGCCAGCGTTGCTGGTGAAAATACCCAATTCTGATTGGTTACCAGCAACGCCAGCATCAGCAACCACTATATAAGGCGATGAATTTTTGCGATGGAGTCAGTTGTCAGTAGTCACTCGTCTGTAGTCAGTCATCAGAGTAACCTACACTTAACTAAACCAGCCATGAAAAAGAGCTTTGCTGGTAATTTCTACATTATATAAAATTCTAACTATATTTAATACCTTAATTAACTACATATATACCTACAAAAATACTACTAGCATACTTAAACAATTAAAATACAAAACTGACTACTGGTTCCATTGCTGACTCATGTAATAAGTAATTGACTAAAGAACGTGAATAAATTAATAGAAATCCTGACAAATCTTGAGTTTCAATCTTGAATGATTATAAATTTGAACCGCCCGGCTTACAATTTTGGTGTCAGAAGTGCAGATAATTTTATCTGAGCGATACGAGCTTTTCCTAGGAAATATATATTACGAACAAGTTTATTATGCACAAAAATCAACAACAAATAACATATATAACAAATTAATTAGAAAACATAACAGTTAATAACCATGAGTTCCCCTGACCCAGAGGTGTCTTTCAATTCCATTCATGATGACGATGACAGTGAATCCCTCCACACTATTGACCAAGTAGATGCTGACCAGTCCAACACCAATTCTGATGACACACGAAACATCAATGTTGTTCATAATCCTTCCGTACCATTTAGATCCCATAGTCAACAAAACAGAACAAACAACAATAACCCATTTTATAACTCCAGATCAACGGATCATTCCAGTTCAAATAATCATGATAATGGTGACATTTCTCGCCCCCCTACACTTGATTACAGGGTACCAGTCCAAACCTCTTTCATAAAACCAGATGCCTATGATGGGTCTGGTATGTTCGACCAGCATATGTCGCACTTCGAGGACTGTGCAGAACTGTCCCGATGGGATGAAAAAACCAAAGTCCTTGTCCTTGCGTCCAGCCTTAAGGGTACTGCCAGAAGTTTTTATATGTCCTTGACTGAAGATGAAAGAAGAGACTATAGGCTCCTCGTCTCTCGGTTGTCAGACCGGTTTGGTGGAAGTAGACTCCAAAACCTTTGGCTAGCCAAGTTTGAGGGCCGACGTCGCACACGTGGTGAGAGTATTTCCACTTTTGGATATGACCTACGCCACTTGGCTCAACTAGCTTACTCGGATCTTGATAGGTTTGCACAGGAACGCCTTGCCCTCAACCAGCTGTATAAACACATTCCAGCAGATATGCAGTGCAGGTGTATTGACAAGCAATGCAGAACTATTGTTGAAGCTATTCATGTTATCGAACAGTATGAGGCTGTTCTTGGCTCCATGCCTCCAGCAAACATCAGGGCTGTTGATGTTGCATCGCCTCAGTCCTCTGCTACGTTGGATGATACTGTTAAGCAGATCATGTCGCGCCTTGACAAGCTTGAAAAATCACACAGTATGACCCCTCGCCATTCAAAGGGCAACGCCCAAACGCCACGCTTATGTTTTGGCTGTAAATCCCCCGAACATTTCTGGGCAGAGTGTCCACAGAATGTTACCCGTAGTGGTTTGCCTTCTTTCATGCAACCCCGTGAATACAATAGGTCTTTTGGGAGAGGTAGAAGTTCACAACCACCGCCACTTCTGCCTACAGTTCAACCAAATGCTCCTGTAAATTCCAGGTCAAGGCAGACCCAGGAAAACTAGTAAGCGCTGGCTCTGATGGCCAAGAGTCAGCAAGCTATGAGAGGCCTACAAAATCACAAGATGCTTATGTTCACTCAGCTCGGTCAGGTCATAGTTTCAATAAACTTGACAACGGCTTTTATGTCACTTGCAAGGTTGGCTCCCAGTCCATTAACTTCCTTATAGACTGTGGTGCAACCACTTCACTTCTTTCACACAAATATCTTCATGAACTTGACCATAAATTTCTGTTTCAACTACAACCTACTACAAAATTTCTCAAAACAGTAAATGGGGAAAATATCACCACCAGTGGCAATGTTGATTTAGTTCTTGGAATGGGCCATGAGAAGTTTGATGTTCCATTTGTTGTTTGCGCTATGGATAGTGATGGCATTTTGGGCCAAGACTTTTTACGCAAACATGTGGATAGCATAAACTATAAGCGCTCATGTCTCCTGATTGGTTCAAATGAAGTTCCCTTGTGGACTGGAGGAAAAGCAAATCAAATATGTCGGGTAGAACTACATGAAACTGTTCGCCTTCCACCTAACACCAGAAAAAATGTTTCTGTCAAAATTCCTCAACGAGAACATCTTGCACAATGTGGTTTCGTAGAGCCTTCCATTGAAGTGATGGCTATAGAGGAAGTCTGTCTTTTGGGTGGTATAATTGACACTACTTCAGAATCCTTGCATTTGAATTTGATGAACTATGGTAGCACTGAAAAAGTCATTTTCAAAAACACAAACATGGGTACATGTGAATCTTTCTATGCAAACACCACAGAAATCAACCACATTGCAGCCGTTAAAGACGTTGAATCTCCTACTTCTCCCGATGAAATTGTCCTACCGGAACACCTCACTGATCTATACTCTCGTAGTTCAGAGCACTTAAATGACATTCAAAAATATGACTTAGCTAAACTCCTTTTCAAATACCAATCCACCTTTTCCAAAAGCGCTGAAGATATCGGTCACACTGATATCGTGAAGCATTCAATAAATACAAGAGATGCAGAGCCAATACGCCAGCCTCCACGTCGGTTGCCCTTCGCAAAGCGACAAGTTGAACGCGAGGAAGTTGAGAAAATGTTGAAGCGAGGTGTTATAGAGCCGTCTGCCAGCGCCTGGTCTTCGCCGGTTGTCCTCGTCACAAAGAAGGATGGGACGCCAAGGTTTTGCGTTGACTATTGTAAGCTGAACGATGTCACCGTAAAAGACGCTTACCCCCTCCCCAACATCAATGACTGCATCGACGCTTTGTCAGGTGCTAAGTTTTTTAGCTCCATGGACCTCAACTCTGGATTTTGGCAGGTGGGCATGAAGCCTGAAGACACGGAAAAGACTGCTTTTGCAACAACTATGGGATTGTACCATTTTACGGTTATGAGTTTCGGACTTTCAAATGCTCCTAGTACGTTTGAAAGGCTGGTCGAAAATGTTTTCCGTGGTCTCCAGTGGGTCGAGTGCTTACTCTATATGGACGACATCATTGTTCCAAGCAAAACAGTGACTGAGGGCCTCGAACGTCTTGAACGTATCTTTATACGACTTCAGCAGGCGTGTCTAAAGTGCAAACCTTCTAAATGCATTTTCTTCCAAAAGAAAGTAAAGTTTCTTGGACATATAGTATCTGAAGATGGTGTCTCAACAGATCCTGAGAAAATATCAGCTGTCAAAAACTGGGCAACACCCACAAACGCAAAACAATTAAAGTCCTTTCTTGGTCTATGTTCCTACTACAGACGCTTTGTTGAAAATTTTGCAAAGATAGCCAAACCACTTCACAAGTTAACTGAAAAGAGTAGCAAATTCATCTGGTCTGATGACTGTTGCCGGGCATTTACCAAGTTAAAACAAGCTCTTATTTCAGCGCCCATTCTCGGTTATCCTATTCCTGATACCAGGTTCATACTTGACACAGACGCTAGCAATTTTGCAACTGGTGCTGTTCTTTCTCAAGTCCATGGTGGAAGAGAGACCGTGATTGCTTATTTCAGCAAAAGCATGAACAAACATGAACATAGTTACTGTGTCACTCGTAAAGAACTTCTTGCAGTTGTTAATGCACTAAAGTCCTTTCATCACTATTTGTATGGTCAGCCAATCTTATTACGAACAGACAATGCAGCGGTGTCCTGGATGCGGTCATTGAAGAATCCAACAGGTCAAGTCGCTAGGTGGTTGGAGACTTTGGGCACTTATGATATCACAGTTGTCCATCGGCCAGGACTTCAGCATCGTAATGCTGATGCCCTTTCACGGTCACCTTGTACAAAGTGTTCTAAGCAGCAAAGTAACCAAGATGAGACTGAAGAAGTATGTCATGCTGACCACGATGAAGTGTTGACACACGATACTAATTCCATGAGTGCTGTAGCAAACCTCGCTCGAGTAGTAACTAGAAGCCAAACTGACCCTTTATCAGCCTTTAAGCTAACCACATTTTCAATCCATGGCTGGTCACTAGACAATATCAAATCCCAACAGCGGTCTGATTCTTCACTTCAGATTATTATTCAGTCACTTGAACGGTCAAGCACGAGACCCTCTTGGCAAGCCATATCTTCCAAATCAAATATTGTCAAAAGTCTATGGCGAATGTGGGAACGCCTTGTCTTAGAAGATGGCTGTCTAATGTGAACATGGTTTGACACTGAGAAAAAGAATCACAAACAAATTATTGTACCACAGCAGCGACAAGCAGACCTTTTAAAGTATATGCATGATATTCCCTCATCAGCACATTTAAGCACAGATAAAATGCTTGAAAAAATACGTCAGACGTTCTATTGGCCTGGTATGTCCAGTGATGTTGAAAAGTATTGTGCACAGTGCCACCAGTGTGGTTCTCAGAAACCTTCAAAGCCAAAGAAGTCTCCACTTGGTTCTGTTCCTGTACTTCAGCCTATGGAACGTGTTGCCCTTGATATTTTTGGACCGTTACCAAGAACTGACCAGGGGAACCAATTTGTCCTAGTTATTTCAGACCTGTTCACTCATTGGACCGAGGCTATTCCGCTGCCAGACCAACAATCTGAAACAGTAGCAAATGCATTTGTGAATAACTTTGTTTCTAGATTTGGTGTTCCTTTACAAATACACACAGACAGAGGTACAAATTTTGTCTCTAACCTATTTGAAGACATGTGCAATTTATTACAAATTCATCATACCCGTTCGACACCATTACACCCTCAATCAAACGCTTCGGTTGAGCGGTTTAATAGAACCTTACGTGCCATGTTGAGCATGTATTGCTCAGAAAATCAGAGAAAATGGGATGAGTTTCTCCCTCAAGTAATGATGGCATACAGATCTTCCATTCATGCTAGTACAGGGCAAAGCCCAAACAAAATGGTATTTGGACATGAAATTGTCTTACCCCTGCAGGCTTTTGTTGGACTCCCACCATTGGGTGTGGTCACACAGGATACCTTGTCACCCCAGAAGTATGTGCAGGAACTCCGCAATGAGCTGGAAGCCATCCATGAAACAGCCCGTGTGTTCCTGAAGAAAAAAAAAAGAATATCAAAAGAGACACTATGACCTTACAGCCAGAAAGAGATCTTTCAAAAGTGGTGATATTGTCTGGGTGCACGACACTTCTCGTCGGCCTGGTGTCTGCACTAAGCTATCTGTAAACTGGAAAGGGCCATTCATTGTTACCAAAAAGATAGATGATCTTGTTTATCTGGTGAAGGGATCGGCAACAAGCCCTGCAAAATCAATTCATATTGACCGCCTAACAGAATACAAATGTTCATCCTTGCCAGCATGGCTGGTTACCATGAAAAGCAGTTTCAAATAGTTAATTCACCTAGTTCAGAAGTCCATGGGGAATAGTTATAGCCCACAAATATTCTTACCCATAAACATCCATATACACATAATCACAGAAGACAGTCTGCACAATCAAGAATTTGATAAAAATATAGTAAAGCTGGATATTTCCATTGCGATATAGTTGCAGTAAGGTTAAACTGTAAATTCTTTATTTTGGAGTTAAAAACGTGCACGTACTTGTTTTGGAGCGCTCCACCTCGGCAATGAGGGAGGATTGATCACCCACCCGCGATTTGTCGTTTAAGTTGTACCGTTGAAGCCCACTTGTGTTGTGACGTAGTCCACAGTGCGGCAGTCTGAAATATTGCAATGTTATTATTCACCAAACTCAGCAGTGGAACCATATTTATGTTATAATCAAATATTGTTAATGTATGTAATAAGAAACAACATTTATTTGCAGGCAATAAAGCCTGTCATCAGTGCCTGTCATGCCCAGCCATTTATACCAATAGACGGGACTTGGTCCACCATATTATTAAGGAACACCAGTCATGCCAACTTGTTTGCCCATGGTGTACAAAACACGAGAAATCCTACCGTTACACACAGGATCTTCATCGCCAAGTCAGATCCCAACATCCCACCATCTACGTGACACTTCCTCCCAGAGCCCTTTCTACATCCAACTGCTTCTTCTTTTCACGATGCCCGCAGCCTTTCATCAACATCCATGAAACTGTATCAGATTTCAACTCCCCAGAGGCCCAGTTTGCGATGGACTGTATGGCACGTTGGTGCACAGGCCGCACCCCTGGAGTAACCCACTGGATGGAGGGTTGGAAGTTAAGCAAGCCTACAGCTACCACCAAGTCCATCCTCAAACGCCCAGCCCCTGAGTTTACACTTAATTCGGTAGAATTTTCCAATGACGATGCTAGAATTTACCTTTCGTCCACAGATGACCTCTACAAAGTCCGAATACTGCACAAATCCCGCTCCGACCCAAAGGTGATTTCACGGCTCGCCATTCTCTCTTCAACCCTACTTGAGAAATTCATCTCTCCTCCTCCCGCGCAATTCCATCCCTGCTCCGACCCAGAGGTGATGAGAGAAAATATAGGGTCATTTTTGGACATAAACCCCTGCCATCTGTCTGGCGTCTGGAGGCATCCATACCAGTTCAAACGACTCCCACTGCCCCCTACAGTACCAGAATTCCGCGCCCAAAGGATTGATCTTCAAGCAACAGCATCCATCGACCAATGCCCACCATTCACCATCCCTTCCACTACGTCATCTACATCTAGCAAGACATCATCCCCGCCTCAAACAGCCACAAATTCCATCAACCAGTCGCCCGCCACTGATCCATCAATATTGGAGAGCACTCTTCTAAAGAAGTCTAGATCGCCATCCACAAATGTGCCATGTTCACCAATTCCCTCACTTAGTGACCTGAGGACACCTTCCCCACTGTCCATTGGGTCTCCTTCTAGACAAGATGATGAAGTTACCCGTCTTTCATCATTAAACCTTCCAACAACAACAACAACTGCATCATCATCATCCATATTGTCTAACTCAGTAGTAGTACCAACATCAACCGCTTTATCATCACCAACAACACCAGCATATGTCCCGTCTACTATAGGATTCAGACCCATCTCAACGCCCCTTCCAATGCCGCCAATAACCCCAGAGCCACTCGTCCCTTCCAGCAACTCATCAGCCCACCAAATTCAAGAATCTTCAACCAGGCAATGTGATGGAATACCGCAAATCGCCCAAAACCTACTACTAATTGGAAACATGCCGTTACTACCTCCCGGCAGACGCGAATGGAGTCACGTCCCAGAAGAAAGTGTCATGCTAACTCCCTCCATCCATTGGCCCCCAACAGGCTGGAAAGACTACAGTCCTGAAGAAAAGGCAGTGGCCATTGAATTTGCTGCAGCATCAATAGAAATGAAAGACGGGATTCACCCAATAAGCCGGCAAGTGCTTTTATATACATACAATCATCTTGTTCTTCCCGGAACCAACCTCCCTGCCGGGGACACTTCCACGAAAATGATGTATTATAACCATGACACAGTCAGAAACATTGCACTAGGCATCAGCCCCTTCCCTTCAGCACTCAAGCGGAAAATCTTAACTTCTCTTTCACCCCCATCTCCCGTCGACATGTCTGCCTTCTCTGCTGTACCCCTCCGACTCAGGAGTTCTTCAACGTAGATGTTTCCTGATGTTCGCCCCTTGGACCGATGTCCCTCTTCGCCTGCCCCGAAACCGTTCGCCTCCCGGAATCTGATGTCTCTCTTCACCTTCCCGAATCCCGATGGAACCCTCTTCCCTTTGATCGACGTCGCCACCGCTCCCCATGGACCTGAAAGAAAACCTTCAACTATAAAACTTTTAATAAGTGATAAATAGTAAAAATAACAGTGTTTAAAAACTATTAAAGTACTCAGGAAACATAAAGGACTATTGGCACCTATTTAAGGTGTAAGAGTAAGTTATTTTCAAGGACTAGAATACTAATCAGTTTTCATTGTATTTTTAAATTGTATTATGATATAGAGTTTGCATAATATATATATAATGAACCAACAAATACTTAAGATGTGTGTAATTCTTCTCTTTTGTTTGGTGCTTATTGGACTTTTTCTGAAAATCAAAGCACTGAAAGTCTTTAAAAGGTGTGTACCTGAAATAGATAAAAAGGTGTTATTATGATAACCTGCATTGTATGATTGTTTATTGCTATTTGTTGTTAAAAATTAATTCATACTTATTCATATTGAATGCACCCCTTTTAACAACTTCAGGAGAAGTTTAATCTTTTAAGGAGGGGGAAGTGTAATAGTATGGTTTGTCATTTGTCCGAAATGCATGTCCGAAATTTATGTAACTCATAAATCAATATACCTGTTTGAAGTAAGTAGATGGAATTTCCACTGCTGCATCACATTATTATAATCCTTAGTAATTGTATGAAATGTCTAGGAAATGCTTTCTCCATAACTCTACCAGATTAACTCGTAGTTTTGAGTGCCAGCATTGAGTCAACGCTGTGCACTTGTCAAACTTGTCCGCCATTTGCATTTTGTAGGTTACAGCGTAGTAAATTATTCAAATCAGTAAATCGAGTCATTTCTAACATTTAAATGTGATGTTATATTGTATTTATGTATGATTTATTGTATTGTTTTAAATTCATATTAATATGTTGTGTGTTATTTAAGGTATCACCCCAGATCTCTAATGCTGGGGAGCACTATTTTACTATTGTTCTTGCGGAATGCTGGTGTAATGCTGGGCTCACTTATCTTATAAGCATCACTGTTTTACTTCAAAGAAGTTATTGCTGCATTATATTATTAAAGAGTATATGTTAATTTCTCTACTTCAAGACCTTATATTCACTTTTTAAGTGAATATTATACTATTTATGTTTCATACAAAATATGAGCCGCATTACTCAGCCAGCGTTGCTGGTGAAAATACCCAATTCTGATTGGTTACCAGCAACGCCAGCATCAGCAACCACTATATAAGGCGATGAATTTTTGCGATGGAGTCAGTTGTCAGTAGTCACTCGTCTGTAGTCAGTCATCAGAGTAACCTACACTTAACTAAACCAGCCATGAAAAAGAGCTTTGCTGGTAATTTCTACATTATATAAAATTCTAACTATATTTAATACCTTAATTAACTACATATATACCTACAAAAATACTACTAGCATACTTAAACAATTAAAATACAAAACTGACTACTGGTTCCATTGCTGACTCATGTAATAAGTAATTGACTAAAGAACGTGAATAAATTAATAGAAATCCTGACAAATCTTGAGTTTCAATCTTGAATGATTATAAATTTGAACCGCCCGGCTTACAATATGAACCATACTTTGTCTTTTGTATTTTTAAGTATAAGCCATTTGTTCATTTTTATACTACCGTCACTGCTCATCCCGCCTCTATTCAACAAGAATGCAATTTGATACGATTACCACGTCTAATGCAAACAAAATAATTAATAAGAGGTTTAATCTTCATTCAAAGAACACGAATCAATTGCCATACAACCAAAATAAACAAAAATGTAATAGTTATTGGCAAATGCAACGATTCATTTACGAGATAATGTGGTTTTAAATGGGTCCGTACTTTTTTTATCTAATTTCGTTCGTTACACTAATGTTCCGTTTTGTTAAAAAATATTTTGGAACAGTCTTCAAAACTCTTACTCTATATTAAGACGTTTTTTAAGCTTGTTTAAGCAGACTGAACATATTCAAATAAAACTTTTTTGTGTTTGTAGTGTTCGTACATTCGCAGCCATTGAATTGTTCTTAAACAGAAGTATAGAATTATAAACAGGAAGTAAATAAATTTCGATATCGAGTTACAATAGAGGGAAAATTATAGGTTTTGATAAATGGCATTTTCTGCACTCTGAAATATTACTTTATTTGGCACCATAAAGAGGAAGTGTAGACTGTGTCGGAAAGTGTAGAGACTGGATGATGGGACAGGTACTACTTTTAATGCTCTACCTTCTGTATCTGGAATCGACGGATGCTATACGATTTCCCCACATCAACACCGTGTCACAGCAAGGTACGTGTTGTGTCTACAGTAGTAGACTTATTAACAGTGTTATTAAAAGAATATCGCAGTATAAAAATAGTATATTTTTTTCGACACCGTCTTATTATATTCCTTTTGTTTATTATGTTATTTACAATATCGAAAACAGCAATATGGGAATATGCAATTCTAGTGGAGTGGATCTAGTGTCCTCTATATACCACTACCGGTCTTCTGGGGTCACATTTTCTCCATCCGGCCGATCGGACCATTCAAAGTCTGTAATAGATATGTTTCAAAGACCGGAAAATACATATCAGACAATTTCGTTTCCTGCGTTAAATTTGAAATGTTCATAAATGTGTAACAGTAATAACATACTAGTAGTTTCGTTTTTAGAGTAAAAAATCTTTCCACCAGTGAACATTTCTACTTTTTAGTTCTACCAGAAAAAAAACTAACTACTTAATTGAACGACTATCCCTACCACGGTCATGCATACCCATACCCCACATCGGTCAGACACACCACTACCAAACCACGATCATACATACCCATTCCACACCACGGCCACACACAAACAAACCTTTCCTTCCACTCTCACACACACCTTTTCCCCATCACTGTCAAGCATACTCCTTCTCCCACCACATACATTACCACCCTTTCTGCACCTCAGTCAAACCCACCCCTTCCCCACCATAGTCAATATTCCCCTTCCCAACTAGGTTCAAACACACCTTTATTCCTACCACGATAATGCACACCACTTTCAACCGCATTCACACAAATCATACACACCCCTTACCCCAGCACAAAATCATATACACCCCTTACCCCAGCACAAAATCATAAACACTCCTCCCCCCAACAATTATACACACCCCTTCCCCCACAACAAGCATACACACCCCTTCCCTCACCACGGTCGTACATACCCCGTCCGCAATCACGGTCAAACACACCCCTTCCCCCACCATAATCATAGACACTCTTTCCCTCACCGCGGTCATACACATCCATTACTTCACCACAATCATACACAAACCTTCCCTTACCTCGGTCATACACAATCATTACCTCACCACAATAATACACACCCCTTCCCTACCACAGTCATACACACCCCTTCTCCCACCACACTCATACACAACCCTTCCCCCACAATAATAATAGACACTCTTTCCCTTACCGCGGTCATACACATCCATTACCTCACCACAACCATACACAACCCTTCCCCCACAACAATCATAGACACTCTTTCACTTACCGCGGTCATACACATCCATTACCTCACCACAACCATACACAACCCTTCCCCCACAACAATCATAGACACTCTTTCCCTTACCGCGGTCATACACATCCATTTCCTTACCACAATCATACACACCCCTTTCATTAGTAGTAGTAGTAGTAGTAGTAGTAGTAGTAGTAGTAGTAGTAGTAGTAGTAGTAGTAGTAGTAGTAGTAGTAGTAGTAGTAGTAGTAGTAGTAGTAGTAGTAGTAGTAGTAGTAGTAGTAGTAGTATACTAGTAGTAGTAGTAGTAGTAGTAGTAGTAGTAGTAGTAGTAGTAGTAGTAGTAGTAGTAGTAGTATACTAGTAGTAGTAGTAGTAGTAGTAGTAGTAGTAGTAGTAGTAGTAGTAGTAGTAGTAGTAGTAGTAGTAGTAGTAGTAGTAGTAGTAGCAGCAGCAGCAGCAGCAGCAGCAGCAGCAGCAGCAGCAGCAGCAGCAGCAGCAGCAGTCGTAGTAGTTGTAGTAGTCGTAGTAGTTGTAGTAGTCGTAGTAGTAGTAAGGTTGTCGATAAACACGTCAAATAACAAAATGTATATACTTATGGATCATTTAAATCACGCAAATTCGATATTTGCTTAAAGCAATTGGCTTTATACATCAAACTGCGATATATTTAGCTTTGTATTATCAATGTCACTTGCGTATAGTAAAGCTTAATAATCCAGGGAATATTATTCTATTTTTTGACGTATGGATTACATGCAATAGAAATAACATAATGCATTTAAACCAAATTACAATCACTTCAGTAATTATTAATATGAAATACAAATGCAGAAATGCACTTAAATTAAAAGAAAATAACCAAAGTGTTAAAATATCTGAATTATATTCAGGGTCTGTAATTCAATTTATACTTGGTCGAATATAACAATTTATATCGTCAACATTGTAAAAAAACCCATTCTATTTGGCAAATGGAATTTCCATTTTAAACAGCATCAGAATTAAGTTTGCATCCGGAATTTTGGCAAACTTAATATTTATCTTTTTCATCCAGTGTGTTTATTTTGTTATTTTTGTACCACTGGAATTGGTTCGGTAATAGAAATAAAAAATATTTTTGGAATCCTGATTTATTTAATAACTATTATAAGTTTGTATCCAAAGCACATGTCCCAGTGGGAAAATTGCCTTCCCATTAGAAGTTGGCTTTTCCAACTGGAAAATCAGCCCCCATGTTGTTGAAATTACTCCCATATTAAAAAGAGACAAATAAGTAAACTGCACTATTATTATCACCAAGCTAACTGAGAAAAATGCGTTCAGAGTATTACTTAACATTTCCTAAAGATAATACCTTTAAGTACTTTTTCCGATTTGAATTGTCTTACTCTTCAACTTGGGAAAAATCAGGAAATTTGAAAACTCCATATTAGAATATTGTCCAATTAAATCTTCCAATTGGAAAAATTGACACTTTTTCAGTGGGAAAATGTTCCTCCTTTGGCAGTGAGACAACTTGATCTGTAAACAAATATTTATCTTTTTTTAGTTTACCTGTGTCAAGATAGTGTTTCCTTTCCATTCCTCGCTAACACTTCTGTGCCGTTTTCTCAGCGATATATCGAAAGTTACATGAATTTTTTTAACTCAACCAGTGACAAAAATTCCATGACAACCTATTGGATTGTTTTTCCCTATCAGACGCCATTCTTGACGAACCGATTAACACGTGGTTACAAACAAATAATGAAAGAGTAATTGATAAAGGGTGTAAAGATTAGAAGTTGAGTTTACAAAATTTCAATAAATAAATTTGTACGAGTAAGCTCGCTTGTGTTGTATAAATCACTTTTTACGTACTATTGTACGCGTCATTCTTGTACAATAAATCATACCTGGATGGTTTTTTTTGAAGTTGTACAAGCACCAAAACTGCAAACAAGTACATATTATACATGCACAAGTAATGGGTTAGCGTCATCTCTTATGCATTTCCCACACAAACACTTCTAATTTAAGGTATTAGCCGCGTAATACACACTTTTTTAAAAGCTTTAACCGACAACATAGTTATAATCACAGTACACTATGGGACTTTTATCCAAATTTTGAAGATTTTTTACCGTGAATTAAAAAAGTTATTTATGTTTCATTACACCCACCCCCAAACTCCAAGGGCTGCAAAGAGCGACAAGTAAATATTTTGTTTATATTTGATTTTTTTCGCATTATCAGAGATTATGAAATAAGCACAACAGTTTCTGGTAAAATAAACATCAGTTAACAGAAAACTAAAGTTAAAACGAACACATTATTGATACACATGGAAAAAAATAATTTTGATTGATCTTATGATTCTTCGGAAAAGAGCAGTTTTTCGATGTTTGAAAATATATAGCAGTTTTATAAAATTCATAAAAAATAGTTAACTATAAGGCAATCTGCTGAAATCATTTTAGATATTATCTATGATGTCTATTGAACAATTTAAAAGACAATTTATGATAGTTTACCGTCCAGTTTTGAAGAAAATATACATAATGTCATGTTACCATACATTTTTATAGCTAATAAAATGCTTAAAAATCAACCTTTTTCTTGTAAAAAATTATAAAGCTTAATTGGACTTATTCATAAAATGTACTCTTTCAAATAAATGAATTTTACTTATGATACTATACTTATGATACAGAGTTTAAAACAAATGAGTGTACTTTTAAACTAAAATATGTGAAGAAAGAAGAACACTAAGTGGGCTTGCCCCTCCAAAAATATCAGAGTGAAAGTTTTCAACGAATGTTTTTTTTAATATTATAACATGTAAACAATCTCTGTGGGTAATTTGATGTATATCTGTTTTAATTTGTCATTGGTATTCTAACAATTAGTTTTTTTCACAATAATTCTTCACTCTTCAACATTTGAAGTTTGGTCTGTTCCCATGCTTTGTACTTGTAGTGTGTGCACAGATGATAACTCAATCCTGAGTCAATGCTGATTTGGTTTTCATGCACCTTCAGGTACTTTACCCATCAAGAATGTTTAGTGCTGTAAAGGGAAAAAGTTGTACTTTAAAGCCTTTCTAACTAATTAGTATAGATAATTATACTGCCATACATATACAAAATAAAATATAAACAGTTTAATATTTCTCAACATTATTTTGAAAAAACAACAACAAGCTGATACATACATCATCATCACCACCACCACCACCACCACCACCACCACTTGACCACCATCACCACCACCACCACCACCACTTGATTATTGAATACAGTAGGTTTATAAAAAACAAAAACCAAGTCAAATATGTTTTATATGAAATACTCACATCATCTCGATCAGATGCGACTGCCTTGTGGATGGACGTGGCTGTCAAATCCGCTCTCAAGGATCCAACATAGTATTTAATGCAGGCTGGAATTCTTCATAACCCAGTGTTGTTGACTAAGTAATATTCAGACATTTTCCTGCCTGGAAGAAATTAGACTTCTGATTATCAACCAGCAGAAACTACCACCGTAAAATACAAATGCACAAGTATTATACATTCTGCACTAAAATCTGTTTTAGCTAAGAGTAAGGGTTGGTAGGCACAAATGTGTAGTTGTTGTGCATATGGTTGATAATGATTCACAACAGTATGGGGTTTTAACGAGACCTACACCAAGCCAATGGATGTCAATAGTGTCCTAGCAGATGCGGCTTCAAGCCCCAAACCACATACAACTTTTTTCACACTCAGGTTAATTTTGAAAATATGCACTTTGTAAACAAATAACAGGTATGTACATGTATTGTGGTATGTTAGAAATAGGTCACGTACCAAAACACATCATTTTAAAACAAAATTTAAAGTTTAATATTTTTCTAAGATAAAACAATCAATTAAAAGATTACATACTCATATTATATCTTAAACATAAGTTATGTGCATAAGTACATATAAAAATATGTAACATGTACATAAGTACATGTAAAATATGAACATGCTGTCTAAACATTTAGCTAATAAAAATGATTTAAGAATTCCAAAGATAAATTAAAAAACAAACGTTTTTGAACACAAACGTACAAAACTGCTCAAGGATACTTACATTCAGAGCTCTTTGAAACGAATATCCCAGTTCCATGCCGATTGTTGACAGTTCGTTTTTTCCAGAGAAAATCTTCTCTTACGCGTATATTTCACTTATAATCCATGTTTAACTGTAATGACTCAAATTGTTAGATGTATCGTAATCAACTGTCCGCGTGTACTTGTAGTGTTTATTTATTTTAAACGTATATTCATGAGAAAAACCTCACAATGTTTCCAAATCCTTCGATGTAGAAATTCCATTATTGACCTAAGAATAGCCGGGAAATACCTTCTGTTTCTAAAAATAGCAACATCCGGTACAAGCCGAATACGCCCGATGTTCGTCGCGATCTGTTACGGCGAGTGGCGATATATGTCGATGATACCCGATGTTTCCCGAGTTGTATTACATGGCTAATAGCTTAACTATGAAGTCAATTTTTCACTGAGTTTATGAAGGACATGCATTGACTGCAATATGGCTTGACCCGCCTGTGCCATCACGAATATTTTATACTACAATATTTGAAAACTAAATATAGCACGCCGTATTGAAAAATCCGTATCACCATTTTTAGAATTATAATGCAATCTAGTTCTAATAAGATCAAACCCAGAACTTCTAGGAGTTTCCAGTTTATAGGTGTTTTCCCCTTTTACTATTCTTTTCTGTAAATATACTCAAAATATATGGCTCTTTTACTCTTAACTGTAATATGAAGCTATTTGTAAATCTCTCTAGCTCAGACTTTTGTAATTTACCACACAAATCAACTGAGTCCATGTGGAGTTGAAAATCATAATAGAATGTACCAGATGTCAATGAAAATCAGTTTGTGAAACATGCCTAGCATAATGTTTGATTTACAAAAAAACTCTTATGTTAAATTAAAAGTAAAAAAGCATTATATTTTACGTATATTAACAGAAAACACACGTATAAACACGGATATGAAAAGAAAAACCTCATATAAACTAGAAACTCCTTGCAGTTCGGGATTTGATCTCATTAGAACTAGAATGCATTATAATTCTAAAGAATGTGATACGGTATTTTCACTGTTGGATGTAAAAAAGGAAATTTATAGGCATATAACAAGTTATGTATATCCTTAAAATATGGACATGTTTTTGTAGTTGTGCCAAATTGATTTATTCATAATTTTAAAGGTTATTATTGGAATTGTCACCATTGTGAATTAACGTTATTGTCATTTTACAACATCGTTATGTCTTATTTTATTTTATTTATTACCAAGCAATTAATGAATAATCTCTATGAAAGAGTTCATTTTCATCTACATGTATTTGAATTTCTTTACTTCTAACAGAGGATGTGGATGTTAACATATCAACAATTTCCAAGCGAAGAATACGTTCTGCAAATGGCTTTCCGCTAGATCTTGACGTCAGATTTACGTCAAATAACCTACGTTCAGATTTAAAACTGAGCATAAATGACGTCAGCGATGATGTACCAGTGGTTCTGCAGAGAGCTGGGAAAATGGTGTCTTACCGGGTCTCCTCAGAGGTGAGTTGTGAGGATTAGGATCACAGTTTCTTGAGGTGGGTTGTAAGGATTATGATCAGAGTTGTTTGGCTTTGATCAGACGAGTTATCTCGTTTCCGAGATGATCTCTTGGTGTCTAGAAGTCAGAAATGGTATCAAATGTGTATAATAGTACAAATTGAATTTAAGATAATTTGTGTTTGTGTTAATAATGAGATGCAAATAGGGAGTCTTTTTTATTCAAGTTATAGTAATCGTATGGTTATATAGGCAAGCCAAGCCAATAATTCATGGGGGGGAGGGGGGCAACGGTGAATGCCAAACGTCAAGTAACTGTGAATCAGTTGTTTAAGAGCTACATGTAAATCATCGTCTATAAGATAAAGTAAACAAAACATTAGATATGCTGAATAAAAAATTGCAATTATTTCATGAATACAGACTCATTAAATGAGCCAAAACACAATCATAAATAACTGAAATGTGCTATCAAAACTGTATATGAATTAAAGCAAACTTATTTACATTTTATAACTTGTCTCTCAAATATTCGATCATGATTCTGTGCTATCTTGTGTTTCTAGTTTTGCACCTTGGGTTTATATTACCGAACTGATGTATACAATTTCATGACTTCATTTCTTAAATAAATATTGTGTATTTTTGCAGGCCGCCGCATTCTACATGGACGTTTCAAACAAGGCGGCATTTATCGTATGGCGGGCTGACGATCCTGAAACGGAAAACTTTCTTTTTGTATAAGGGTGTTTCCTTTTTGTATGAGGGTGCCAATAGAGTAATCATCAGTATCATCATCATCATCATCATCATCATCATCATCATCTCACTTTTTACATTATTATTATTATTATTATATTATTATTATTATTATGTGTAATCAACTTGACAGTAACTAAAAATTGAAGGAGTCATCGTGAGGTCTACTCAGTACTCAACACCAATGACTTTAAATATTTTATGGTGAAATAAAAAAGAGCACTTTATAGAGATTTAACATATCTCATTATTTATGTTCATCTTTATTATCCTGTTTATCTTAAGTTTGTTTCGTAAAGTTTGGAACGTAATTCAAAACAAAACAACAAAAACACGAATATAAAGTTACCACTGTGTAGAAGTAAGGCCCGTCTTTCCCCTCCCAAAGTTCAGGAAATACCAGGCTGGCGTACTGGAGCTGCTCGTAGAGCCACCAACGTTAATATTGCCTTTATGGAAGCGGTTGGGGGGGGGGGGGGGTGCAACGTGGCACAGTGTACCATATCCTATATCATATATTGTATAACATCTATTATATATTTATAAAACCATTGCTTTATAACAAAATGTATAATGCGTTTTTTTAAACGGAGGGCTTATAGCAAAAGTTGTTATAACTTTTGCCCCGACCCAACTGTATATATTCATCATACATGTGTGATATGAACTTGTTACTGGTTACTTCATACAATTATCAGTTCGGGACGTACCAGTCTGGCGATCGAGAGCTGCTCGTGCAGCCACCAACTTTCGTCAACGCCGGCCACTCCGTGACGGAAATTGAAGATACCAGCCCGACTGACACTGACTTCCTGGTAAACCCCGATTTCAGTGAGTTCACACATAATTCTACCATGTTTGATCACTTGAAAAAATGAGTAAAAGTTAAGGCAATTATAAAAGTAATGGGTGGTAAAAAGTACATAAAACTATATTAAAGCTATATTTAAATAATTTCGAAATGTATACTTTTTTCGGTTCGTATACATTTTTACTACAGAGCAATTTTAAGAGTATAATAACTTTTAGTACTCTCTATGATTTCTTTAGCCTAAATACGCACCAGTTCTGGTATAATAAGAAATCAAGTACAGATGTATAAGTATAAACATGCTCATTCCTGTAAGCTGTATAAGTAATTTAAAGATATAAAAAACTCGAAGCATGATGATTGTTTGCCTTGTTGTTTCAAGCGTGGATTTAATATTATTAACAAGGAAAGTTGAATAAGATTGGGCATATTCATACAATATACAATGCATTTGAATTAGACACCACAGCAGTTTTTTATATTTTGTGTTAACGATCATTATTGGTTCTGTGAATAACTGATCATTAATTGCTAGCATTTGTCTGTATAGATGCAAGCAGAGCTGAACAGATAGTAGCATCAAATTACAAGAACTCCGACCGAGTGAAAAGACAGGCAACAGATTATGAAGTTGAAATCTTCTTTGTTATCGACTACAGTCTTTATTCCTTGTATGTCTTTGCAGATATCTTCGTAATGTAAAACCTTTAGTTCTCCAAAATCAAGCTGCACCACTACTTTTTTATTCTAAATATATTGTGAGAACAAAACAGATCAGTATTTTACTACCGTTGATTTTATAATATCGTGTGATAATTAAAGTAAATATACATAGACAATTACACACTATAACATCTAAAAACAAATTATATCAGTACTTATTTGTCACTACGCTGTTTCTGTACCAAAAGCATGTTTTATTTTCTAGCTGGTATAGGCATATGACGGGCACCGATTTAGAAAAGCAAACATCGGCGATTTCAGCCATTAAACAATTCTACGCTTTTGTTTTAAATGCGGTAAATATCATTTTACACATTATTAGTTTGTTACCATAAGACAAATCAGCAATCAATCCTTACGTCTTAATACGCATCGTTCCTTATTCTCCTCCTTTTAGTACCGGTGTGCACAGGCAATATGAACGCTCAAGATATAGCGTCCCAAACTTCCGAGAAGCGTTACTGCACGCATGCATGAACTCAAGTATTATAGGAAGAGGATCAAACTTCCGAGAAGCGTTACTGCACGCATGCGTGAACTCAAGTATTATAGGAAGAAGAATAAACTTCCGAGAAGCGTTACTGCACGCATGCATGAACTCAAGTATTATAGGAAGAGGATAAGACTTCCGAGAAGCTTTACTGCACGCATACATGAACTCAAGTATTATAGGAAGAGGATAAGACTTCCGAGAAGCTTTACTGCACGCATACATGAACTCAAGTATTATAGGAAGAAGATAAGAGTTTTTACTATTTGTGATACTTAAAAAAATGAATTTATACAGTCGCAAATGGTCAAATTAAGTAAGGTATATGTGTTCGATGTTTATCATCCGCTCAAAGGAAGAGCCAGGCTCAATTTCATATGTTGTTAAGTAATTGCTGACTTACGTCTTGATTGTTCAGTCAGAGAGCCCAAGAAGTCCGATTATTGCATTTGCTGTGCAGGTGGTGACATTAAAACGTTGAATTTCTGTTGAAAAAAGCTTGGCAATATAAAAAAGTTTTCTATATGCCATACATTGTGCCTCAGACTATGACAAAAGGCCCGAATCAGCACAAAGATCCATAGTAGCATGATTGGTTTACTGCAACAGTGCCGCTCGTGTCACTGAAAATCGACAATTGTGCTTGAGTACCATTCGGAACTCCTCAGACATTTTATTGAAAACAACCTCGGATGTGTGTAGACGGTAAGAAATCGGTATACTTTAACTACGCCCCAAGTAGTAATTTCAACTTAGCAGTTAAACTTAATGACTTAACTCTTAGAAATCTTAATTATGTTTGCAATAATACACTTCATTGGCAATCAATTTAAACTTAGATCTACAAATACAAGCTAAAACACTACATTTAATTAATACTGTAATTCAAAATTTTACGATCTTCTTCTACTGATGTACCGGCATACACCAGAGGTTACGATATAAATGAACGAGGTTTCCGAATAGCTCTAGAAAGGGCCGGCCCGCTTAGGCTGAAAGGGCACTTACGGCGTAACAATACTTATATAACGAAAATTAACGTTGTCTACATTAGATTCTCGACTTTTGTGATTTTTGCGAGCGCCAGCGGGAACCCTGCACAACTGACATAATAATGACCATAGGGAACTATCAATGGAATGTCTCATTTCAGGTTGTTCTTGTTACAAACACTCCTTAAAACTAAGCAGCATCATTTAATTTTATACAGATATGTTCTAGGTCACTAAGGCATATAGCTTACTTTTATAAGTTGTTAATTTCAATTTAGTGACCTGTGGAGGAAAGGTAAGCAGGTGCGATATTTGTTGGACAATCAAAACATTACGACCGCCAAATGGCGTGCCCGTCGTGCGTTTCAATAATTTCTTTTAGGGTAAACAAATCGTGGGGCAAATTTAACCTGATTTTGAAGGATTTTTAATTGTATTGGAGTGTACAGATTCTAAAATGTGAACACTAATCTTGTTGATTTTATTTCAAAAGAACTACATTTGGAAAAGGTCAAATTTTCAAGATATATGCCTTATATGTTTACAGATGAGCGTTCGCTACAGCTCAGTGACGGGTTCAGGCTACACCATTTCCCTCGTTTACGCGGGAATATCCATTGCAACGGTAAGAAGCACTGAAATAAAATTCATTGGTTGCCTAGTTGTGTCTGTTTGCTTTACAGGACAATAAGTATCCGTATTAGTATATCAGGGCGGATATCAATCGTAATTTATCTGTTCTGTTGATAGTTCTTTAAACAGATTTTTCCCCAATCGAGGATCTGAGACGGTTGTTGTTAAAAATAGTGACTTAATATAACAGCAAATCCTGTCCATATTGTAGAGTTCTACAGACGCACCGTACGTCGAGAATAATCTACAATCATTCGATGTAAATGGCCGTCGAGCGTTCCTGGCCGAACTCGTATTGCCTGCCTTTAAGGACTGGGGAAATACCAACCTTAAGCAGAATTACAACTTTGACGTCGCTATGATGTTTACAGGGTAATTTCGCCACAACCGTTCTAAAAGACGTATTGTATAAGTTAACCGTAATTTAGGGTACGTTGAAAAACTGTTGAGTTCCACCAACGTCGTGCAAAATAAATTGAATTTGATAGAAATAGTCATTTTTAAACACACCCTAGTTCACTGTTCTATAGATTTCGAAAGATGTTATGATATTTGTCATTGCAGCGTTGTTGTTGTCGCCATCGTGTAAAAAAAATTGACAATTACTTGAAACCGTTAAAGATATTTTCACAAACCGTACATGTTTAACAACGACACTCTTTATATGTGAAGCAATACTATGCTCTAGCGTACATTTGGTCAAGTAATGCTCTTTATCAACGAGCAGTGGCATCTGTCCCAGTTTTCTAGTTTGCATTAATTACTGAAACATTATTTTTATAGCAAGAGGTCCACGTGGCCCTACATCTCTCATCTGAGTACATTGGTTTCCAAAAATGACATTGGTTGCAAAGACAAAAAGGAAGTTGTGGAGAAAGTTAATTGTTTCTAAGGAGCTCCATGGTTGCTTAGGAATGTGATAGTTATAAAGCGAAGCAAGTCAGTGAAGAGATAGTAATTGTTGCTGAGTAAATTGTAGTTGCTAAGGAATGTGATAGTTGTTATTGGAAGAGATAATTCCAGCAAACTGCTGCCGAAAAGGTCATCGATCATTTAGAAAAAATATTTGTGGTTTCTATGGAGCCTGAAGGTTGCTAATGATTGGTGATCGGAAATTTGACGATTTTAACATAGTTAGACAAGGACCACTAGACAAATCTACATAGTAAACATCTCAGCTCTGAGCACTGCATTTTCGAGTAAAACAAAACATTGTAACAAAGTAAAACAAGGGTTGGACCAACATTAACCCGAGGAACACGATTTGAAAACAAAATGATGATATCCACTAGGCAATGCTATATGCCAATTAGATAAGCTCTAGACCTTTTGGTTTTTGTTTTCCTTATATAAGTGTACATAAAACTGACCAAATTCTTGGCGACTATTTTATTTTAAACAAACTTACATCACATAAGATACATTTTACGGTTTTCTTTTATTATCATGTTAGTGTCTCCGCCTCTGGTGGCCATTGTTTTCTACGAATCATCATTGCTTGAAGGAATATGAAAGAGGGTCACCTTATGTACATTTCAGTGACATTATTTTGAAATCTCATGTGCAGTTTTGTTGAAATTGGCCAAATGATTATGGATAAGATTTTGTTTCAAGGAAAATGTTGACAATGAACGGATGACGTACAGTGACCTATAACAATAGTTTACCCTTGATCACTTTGTGCTCGGGTGAGCCAAAAGAAACTTACTGAAATAGTGAAGGCCTTATCTAGTATCCTCAAAGTGTTAAGACGTATAAACATACATAAACACAAACAAAAGTTAAAAGTCGAAATTAAACATTGGCATACAAATGCAGGAATGAAATTTCAACAATTATTGTTTTGTTTTATATTTTAGTTATGAAATGGGCAGATTTGTCAACAACGAGTTTTATTCCGCTACTGCAGGTAACAAAACGTTTTTTTTATTATGACAACATGGCATAGAATTTTATAAGTTTTCGGAAATTTCTGAATAACTTGCATTCTAGTTATTCTATGGTAGATCGTTGCTAGGAGTGACCTCTTATGTTATGCTAAAGGAATAGGTTGGAGCACGTGTCACTTAATTTTATAGGTCAAGGAAATAGCAGGAGTGCATTCCCTCACGTGAGTGTGAAAAGAGAACGGATGGTTTGATTTTTCTCAAGGCATATTATTGAACATATGAGTTATCAAAACGATACAAAAAACAACAACAAATATATATAGGAGTTGCCACGAGTCATCATATATTACACAATTTTATTCAACGAGTGCAGGAAAAAATATTTCATTTTTCCTGGACAAGTTGAAAATAATTTTATTGTATGATGAGTATGACGATTGACAGATTCTCATTATAACATCATTTTTTTTACGGTAAAAAGGTAACAAAAAATTAAATATGTGTCACCTGCAATGATAATTTGCTGAATACCACAAACTGACAAATCAATGTCATTTCCCGCGCTACACGCATTGCAATAATGTAGTTTCGAAAATATTTACATCAAGTAAGAAACACAACATAAACATTAAACTGTGAACGAAAATTTGCTGTTTTTTTAAATGGTGACTTGACAGCCGGTTTATATGACGCCATATTTGTAATATGTTCATTATGTTATGTCTTGTTTATGTACAGGTTTTAAAGGGCATTGAGACCAGATGGTCCAACATCAGCAAATACATTATTTTCACAAGACAAACCCAGAACTGTCAATACGAGCTTATCATGAATATTTTGTCGCTGTCTCAGCTGAGTTTTCCCATTTGAAAAGTCAAAGTCAAGAAATTTATTAAGTAATCAAAGGCCACCGGCCCAAAATACGTGACATACATAATAAAACAAATAATATACGAGTTGTGTCAAGAAAAGGAATTTAAGCATATATCCAAACATGAGTATATCCTTTTAATTTTTAATTTCTAAAAGAAGATGATATACATAGAAAGACAACTTACTTAGAATCTCATAATTAGTTGTTTTCATAAGGCTATAAAAGTCATTCAAATCTACCCCAGCAGAGTACCAATTAAACAAATATTGTCTTCTTATATTGTCATACTTTCTACAGACAAAAAATGCATGATATTCACAAACTAAGACAGATAAATGTTCGTTATCATAACAAAAAGTACATATACGATCATCTTTTGGTATGTTTGATGCCTACCAGTTTCTATTCTCAATTTATGGTTTGAACATCGAAATTTTGAAAGTGCTATCTTGTGCTTAAATGGTATAGCTACTGATAGGTATCTTTTAACATTCAGCAGTGTTTTAAAGTCTTTGTAATGAGAACAGCGACCAGAATTATTTACAGATTCAAACCAGTTTTGGTTATAGCAATCAATAATTCTCTGTTTAAAGATTGTTAAAAAAACGTTAACACTTCCAACGTCTTGAGTTATCCAAATATATCCAAATCCATATGTAAACAACATGTTTTTAATATTTGTTACCCAGCAAGTTCGTCCAACTTCATCAAGAGATTTAAGCATTAAATAACATTGTTTCGGATATCTAGTATAGGTCATTCTTAATAATGTACAAAAATATCTCATACAATTAGAAAAAATATGATGTACACAATGGTAATCTACCACACTCTCCAAGAACCATGCAGGTGTTCGTAGTCTTATTTACCCAAAGGTGCTTCCTGCACAAGTCATTATATACAGACTCAATACTTGGACTAAACTCATATCCCCAAATTTGAGAACCGTAACATAAAATAGGGTTAATCATGGTATCAAATATCAAAGTTCTTTGGTTGGGAAATAACCGAAGGGCTTTTGATAATGTTTAATTGCAAATATAGATTTTTGTGCCTGAGCCGACAACTTTTCTTTAGCTGATGTCCATGACAATTGTGGGGTAAAAAGAAGTCCCATATACTTATAAACTGAAGTAGTTTTAACGTTTAGTTCACGAAACTGCCATTTTTCATAGCTCCTTAAAAGTCCACCATTTCTAAATACAATAATTTCTGTTTTCTCAAGGTTCACCTCCATACCGGAATTAAGACAAAATTCATCTATCGTATTGAGCTGCTGCTGTAGTTTTAATGTTGTTTCGGCGCAATTTGCAATGTCATCTGCGAACATTAAACATATTATATCTGGTATATCGTTGGTGATGAAAATGCCAGACCCACATTTCTCTCTTAAAAGAGCAGATAACTCAATTATAAAGAGGATAAAGATTGTCGAACATGATTTATCTCCTTGCCTCGTACCGATATTACAGGGAAACGAATTAGTTACCCCACCATTTGTTCTAACACATGAATTAAGGTTAAAGTACATAGATTTCAAGACTCTTAAAAAATTACCATAAACACCTAACTTTTGAAGTGATTGAAATAGTTTTACGTGGTTAATTTTATCAAAAGCTTTACGGAAGTCAACATATAAACAGTAAAAGCGTCCTCTTTTTTTGAAAGGTATGGTTCTTAACCATAGCTTGTAAACAAAATATATTATCAACCGTGGAATAATTTCGACGAAACCCAGCTTGACATTCATCAATCTTGTATTTTGCTCAGCCATATTATAAAGTCTTTTATTTACAACACCAGAAAAAATCTTATACATGGTATTTGTAATTGATATACCACGGTAGTTTCCTGGTACAGTATTTGATCCAGATTTATGAACAGGGCATATTATACTTTGTCCCCAAGATTGTGGAAACACTCCTGTTGACAAAATCTTATTAAATAATAACAAGAAAAAAGGTCCTATATCAGAACACGTATATTTATAAAATTCAGACGGAATTCCATATAACCCACAACTTTTATTATTTAATAGTTTGGAAATAGATGATTCTTCCTCCGATAAAGTAAAAGTATCATTAAGGGTGCTAGCACTTTCGTCTATAAAATCATGAACATTTTCACTATTCGGATCAACCAATACTGCATTTTCATCATAGAGAAGGCTTCTGAAATAATCGTGCCAGTCATTGGCAGCAATACTAGACACAGCTTTCGATTTCTTTGTACCAAGTTTCAATTGTTTCCAAAATGATGTTGGGTTTGCACTGTTTACTAATTTAAATCTATTCTTACATTGATAATCGTATTGCTTCACACAGCAACAGTTTTTAAACGCGTTACGCTTATCTTTATATATTTTAAGGTCATTGCTACTATTAGAATGACGAAATGCACGTAGGGCAGTGTTTTTTAATTGTTTAAGTTGATAGCATTCTTCGTCCCACCATGGAGGTTGGTCTGACACATATTTAATTTTGCTTTTCATACAATTTCCAGCATCATAGTATATTTTTGTCAATGCATTGATTTATACCATCGTTCATTGATTGTAAAATAAGAGCATTACGAGCATGCAATAAGTTACGTATGTTTTCTATAAAGGTATCACACAAATTATTTTGCAACTTGTATCTATCATTAGTCGCATTTATGCTATCAGTCATAACCGTAGTTTGCGATAATTCCTTAGAGTTCAGGTTTAACATACATGAGATTGGAAAATGATCAGAATCATCTGCATTTAACACTTTAAAATCTCTAATATATTGAAAAAGGTCAGAGGAAGCTATCATATAATCGACTGTACTGACACCATCATTTGAAAAACATGTAAATTCTCCGTTTAAGTCGCTCGGGAATCTACCATTTAGAATATGAACGTCTAAAATGCAGCAAAAATTAACTAATGTTTTTTTCCAAAATTATTCCCCCGAATCATATCCTTATTGTTTCGTGGCATTTCAAAATAACTCCCCTCATATTCTACATCGCCAAATACATAGTTAAGATTATCATTGGGTATAAAATCTAAGAAGTCTTTATTACGAGAATTAAAGTCACCTGACAATAATAATGAAATATCTGTATAATCGTGTCTAATAATTTCGAAATGCTCAAACAACTGTAATATGCCATTTTTATCAGTTTTCCTATCGTAATATGTGGAACCGTCTGGCGAAACATATGCGAAATACATAATACTATCATTACATTGATAGAATGACGATAAGTTGAAACTAGCGCATAATAGTTTCCAAGTTAATAGTTTGTATATTTAGCATGTAAAAGTCATATGATTAGAGCAGATACATAAACCGATACTATTTTTAAATTAACTGGTATTTACGTGGTATACAACCCAAGTAAATTTCGATTTGTAAAAAGGCGCAAAAACTGAGTAAAATACATGTGGCGTTAGCGACGTGATACATCTGTAATTAACGCCCATTGCGTTGTACACAGCGATATCATTTTTGTTTAAGTTTTATGTAAGTTAACGACTGTTACTTGTGTTAATGTGATCTTTCTGCGCTGCCAGTGTTTTAAGACGAGTCTGAATTCTTTAGACTTGTTTTCTATATGATTTTGTTTACTGAGTTATCTGTTATTTTTAAGTTATTCCTGATGCAGTTGTCGTGTCAGAAGTCCATTTAAAAAATAAGTGATACAGAATCGTGTATTTTTATGTTCAATGATCCCACTTAAATGGATTTCTTAATTTTGAATAATGAGAAAACTATTCTAGTGTCAAGAAATTCAAGTGATTGTTTACTATATTGTTTTAAGGGACTGTACACCAGACTGGGACCAAAAAACGTTTTTTTGTAAAAAAAGTAACAAAATGTAAAAAAAAAAATGTGTTGGAGACCGGGTCGAACCTGTGTTGCCAAATTTGCAGTCCAGCGTCGTATCCACTGAGCTACTACGGCTTACTCTTATTAGATGACATAATTAAGCTATTTACCTACCTCGGTAATATCACGTGATAACACCGACTAGCCAATCACGCATAAGGAATGAATTCTACCTGGTAGACATACCCAGTAATCTTTTTTATGGAAAAATACGAAATAACTGCTAAACTTAAATAAATTGTATTTGGTATTTGGTACTATGTGGTACTTCAGTTAGTAGGTTTCAATGCATTGTACACATCGATGCCAAGTTAATGTCAGTTTTCGACAATATTCTCTTTTTTTCGCTATTTTATCATATGGAGTACAGCCCCTTCAAGAAAGTTGAGTTCTTCAAAAAAGATTTGTTTTATAGTTTCCATTTATTTGAATTTCTACAATTGGATGATTGTGTGTAATAAAGTCAGAAAGACGCTGTAAACATAAAACATACAAAGTCACAAACAAGGGGAAACCCCGTCAAACAACTTCATCTTCTCCAAATGATTGTGAATGATTTCCATTATTTATAATTAAACTTTGAATTTCATTATAAAACAGCACGTGATTGTTGTATTTAGCCGAAAACGAGATACAGCATGTGATAAAGAACTGACCAAAATGATTAAATGAAATAACAGACAATCATAAAATATATATTAAAGCATTTTTATGATCAATGGTTGAACGGAAATTGAAGTACATCCTTCAAGGAGCAGTTGCAAACAAACTAAACAACTGGACGAGTAGATACCATCACCACTCTATATCATACTGATAATAACGGTATCATCAGTCGGGCACATGGTCATTTAAAAACTTGCTCGATTGCAGGCCTCGCCTACACTCCTGGAGCGTGTAGTAACTTGAATTACAACATCAACGAAGACCATTTCGGGGCGGTTCTAGCCACGATTGCTGCACACGAGTTGGGACATAAGTAAGTGGTGGACACGAGGCAAAGGCTTGAATAAAAGGAATAAGTCAGCGAGTCGTAAAGAGGAATTCGTTCTTGTTCATGTAGCTCATTGGGCAGATAATTCGGAATTATTGAGTGTTTATAAGTGTTTTTATCTCTTCTTTTAGCATTTGAATCTAAGCATATCATATCATGGGCTTATTTCAAAATATATAGGTTTTGCAAACGATTTGTTTGTGATTTACAATTTATGTCACTGAACACACTGGATCTGCTCGATCTATTATGTGTTGAACATTTTCACCGTTTTTATTCCCCGGACCCGGGGTTGTTTATGGAATACAAAGTGATACCGTTCAACCAATCTTTCTTCTCATTTCTTTCTAGAAATCAGTATTTTTTCGCGTGCAAATTGTTCAATTTAAGGTGGTCTCTATAACCTATAATATGTGAAAATAAAGAACTTATTTACAATAATGATATTAGAAATAATAAACTGTTAAAAATCCTCAATCGCATGCTATTCAGTTTGGGCGCCCAGCACGATGGTACAGTCGACGGTAATGGCGAACTTTGTTCGAGTGACGATGCGTATGTGATGGCTCCCTCTTTTGGCGTATCTTCTGACGAGATCAAAAACCTCCATCGCTTCTCATTTTCTTCATGCTCCATCGATTACTTTACTGCGTATATCACTACGTTTAACACGTAAGTAGTAGTGCAGTTAAGGTTATGGCTAGAACATATTTGATACGACCCAGGCTTATGGTGTCTTGATAAATAACAGTGATAATTATCCTTACCGCAGGTAGACTATTATTGTTCCACGGTGGCGTAACTTAGTTTACCTCTTTTAGATATTTCAGCAATCAAGTATATGCCTAAAACATGATTAATCCTATATAACTAATGCATAGTATTTATGATGCACTTGTATTGTTTAGGATGTTTTAATTTTATTCAATCGTTGCTACTCAAATCATGATTCAATTTAGTTTCACTTTATTTATTATTCATACACAAGTCGTTTATAGTTTTTACAGTACGCGATCTTTCTTTCTGAATAGGACATTCTTTTATCTAGGTCAGGAGAGTCCTACCAAACTTGTTTTGGCCAAAACGGCCATCAACCGATCGGCCAGCCTCGTGTCCGATTTAGGTTTTGGTATATAAACACACTGGTTTTCGGGTCACATGAGTCTGGACAGGATCATGAAAACAAGCTATATGTCAAATAAATCAGCGAAAACACATAGTTTTCAACAGTGTATTTGTCAACAGAAAGCTTTCATAGTTGAACACTACGTTAGCTGATGTTGTTATTTGCAACAGTGACAATTCTTATGGGGCTATAAAAACGGCATTAAGAAGTGCTATGCCAGATTTGAATAAGTGCTGCGTGATGTTTATCATATTTTACGGAGAAACTTACCATTTCACTTAAATAGTAATCAAAGGAAGTGTTCGTGAAGCTGTTTACATTTACCGGATATCGGGACTAAATTTAAACGGCACAATCTGCACATGTACGTATAGTAGATGACCAGGTTAATAAATTAATGTTTTCTAACGCTACAGATGAGCGCAGGATATCGGGTGCTGCTTCGTGTTATAATTTTTGCCTAGGGTGATCATGAGCAGCCAGGGACATGCAGCCCCTGGACGCTAGCGAACGCGTTACAATATTAGGTAAACTCTTAATGATTAACAAGGGCGCATCGACCGAAGCATTTTGTGACGTCGTGAATGTCAAGTTGTAAAGCTGGATAACTTTATTTCACCGAGGATGCACCAATATGGATTGGTCACGGGTGAAATATTTACTTTTGGTATCAACGATGGATTTCTGTTCTTAAGTTCATGCTTATATTTCATTTAATATAATAATTAATTGATATTTTATTGGAAAATCGCGTGAAATGATAGCCAAATGACGTCAAACCGGAGACGACTTCATTATTGTTTTTTCCAGCTCTGTGTGCGTTTATCTTCGTTTTTATACAGTGAAACAATCTTAAATTGAGATAACTCATTGTTTCAAACGATGAGCTTATCAGGATATAAAACACCGTTATTTTCAAATAAACCACCGAAAAGCATGTCTTCTTTAGCATCACTTTTAAGCATGACTAGTTAATAGAATAGGCTCGATGAAATGTAGTACAGTCGAAACTCGTTATGTCGACTTTGTCGGGATCTAGGGAAAAAGGTCGAGATAACGAACATTCGACACATCCGCATTTCAAAAAAAATTAATACCAACCCCAACACATTTGAGTTTGATTCATGTATGAAATCCGATTTCTGAAATTGAAACAGCAAACGTATTATTGAAAATTAAAGTGAAAAAATAAAAGAATTATTTGTGGCAAATTGATTTCATTTACCTTTACGGATTACACAAAACAGATATAAAACAACAATAACATACATCTGAACATTGTAAGAAAACTTCAATTAACTCCAATTATGACAGTTTGTTATTTTGACACACACGGTAGTTTAGCGACATGCCGCAAACCGTCTTGAATATTTTCGCACCTACAACTCCATCTACAGTTCGACATAAGAAACATTGCAAATGCGTGAACTTCTACCACAGGTACTGAAATAGGAGGTCGACATAGCGAAAATCGAGATAGGAAATTCGACACAAGCATATTTATTTTATATAATTAGATGGTATTAATTCGGGACCGGAGAGTCGAGATACCCTACGTCGACATAGCGAGTTTGGATGGTATTGCTGTTTAACTAGATATTTAGCTGGTTGTTCAGGACTATGATAACATTAACAAAGTTGTCAACATAGTCGTCGTTAACTTTCAAGTTTTTACTGCTATGGGGTTGTATTCAATATGCCAATTGTGTCAATCCTATGGTCATATATCAATGACCGCATTCACGGTATAGGTCCATTATCCGATTAGCTCCATCGTTCTTTTATCAAATTAAGACCAAGATTGAATACCACCCCTTGGAGTTTCATGGATACACTACTGCTGTGGTTATATTTCTTACAAAATCTTAGAACGGTATTTCAGCTGTGCTTGTTCTTTTTAAAAATTTAAATATATATGAACCCGATGAAAATAATAATATTGCTGTTTAACTTGATTATAAATGCAAGAAAGCTTTTAAACACCGGCAGATGATATCTGTGCCTTGCTGTTGAGTAATAGAATTAAATTCATTAGGTTATGTTTTGTTTTCGTATTACTCTTGTTTGCTGACTCATCCATTTGTTAATATTGCACATATTGATACTTGTTTACACCCTATATTTATGTACTTTTATTAAAAAACGGTCTTTTGAAATAATAAGTAAAATATTGCTTCGAGTGACAGAATATTTAGTGACATCATGTGATGTTGATGATCATCACATGACAAATGTGGCGTGGAATAGTAATTTGCCCAAGACTGGAGACACTAAGCTTTCAGTTCTTTTTGGAAGACTTTTTTGACGGATTAGTAAAACATGTATACTTGGAGGGTAGTCATTCTAAAATGACGTCCAGGCTTTTTTTTTAATGATGGTTAGCCTGGAACGTCATTCATAACAAAATTCGTAAACATGTAAAAACTGTCTATGAAATGAAATGGTCTTCATTTGTATTCTGTTGCTTAAGACTACCAATAAATACATTAATTCTTATCAATAACCATATCCATTTTGCAAATTCACAAGCTATTTCTTCAAAAAAGTAATTTAAATACCTGATTTCAGTTGACAGGAGCTTTCTTACTGCCAAAAAGAAAAAAAAGGTTACACACAACTAAACTTTAAGGTTTCAATCTGAAGTAGTATTTTTAGTATAGATTACCTTCCCCTAACACTATCATTATCAGTTACCACACTTTTGTACTTAATGAATTTGAAAAACATTTATCGTCACATACAGGATTCAAGATGTATTTACAAACTATTCTATGGGCAATGTGGACAATGCATACTATTATACACATGTATTTAAAATAAGACTAAATATTAAAAAAAACATGTATATCAACGGCATTCTTACACTAAGTGAATCAAAATGTTTTATTGTGTAACCTATTAATCAAAATTTGACTTCAACACGACAATCCAAGTTTACAATTATCAGAGATTTTGCTGACTTATCAATTTATTATGTGTATATATATATATAGTTTCGCTAGAACATATGTTTCATGATGATATTTATATTAACAAATACCTTATTCCTCACATCAGAAAACCTATACAAAACTCAACTAAAGGGAATCTTCAGGAAATTACTATTTTTTTTAAGGAATTGATAGAAAAACATAATTACAGAACATTGTTGTTTGCTTTTTTTCCGACTAGAGTGTGTTTTATCGTCAAGCTTATAGGAAAACAACTAGAGTTAGAATTGTTGTGTGTGTTTTTAAAAGAACTATATTTGTAAACAGAAGTAACACTTATGTGTTTAAGGGGTTAAAACATGACAAAGCCGGGACTCTGCGTGAGAATTGGCCTTCATGCTCTTATAGAATATACCTCGGGTTGTTATGGGACACTTGTGCAATCTTCGCCGACTTTACATTTAAAATGTCATCTTATAGAAGGTCATATGCCCAGTTTGTGACATGAACGCGCCAGGGGTTCAAAGAGACGCTATAAAATTTAACAAAGCTTATAAAGGCAAACCGGTAATTTTACCCAGTATTCTAATTTCTGTCATACAAAGTAAAAGCACACATATAGTATTTATAATGTATGGTCGTTTTTAGAGGGAGGCTAGGTGCGTGTGGGAAAGGGGAAAGGAATGTAGGAATGTTTTTATATCAAAAGATGGCAATCAAAAACCTCCAAATAATTGCAGAATTTCAAACCGTCATGGCAGGTTTTTGTCAACATACATACAAATGGTCGTTCACTCGGGAACACCAGAAAACTTACTCGCCTACTGGTAGG